>NC_056730.1:946712212-946772212 GCF_019279795.1 Protopterus annectens
CTTTTTGCTGGCAGATTAACAGGGATGCTGTGAGGAAACAGTTTCCAGTTAAATAATAAGATATTTTATCTATGCTATTGGTCATTCTAGGTACTCTGCAGTTACTATATATCTTCCAAATATAATAAATTGCTATTCTTGTTAATGTTTTATTGTGTTGATGTAACTTTTATTACAATACTATGCAGCCTGGACTAAACGATGCCATTAATATTAAATGTTTTCTACAGGACCGTAGATTATGTATTAAGAAAGATGCTGCTACAAACTTTTTTATTTAGATATAATATTGTTGTTTTTAAACAATTATGTTACTTAATTAGTTTTAATTAGGTCATTGAATGATTGTTTAATGGATTAATTGTTTTATGGTGGAGTATTTATTGAGCTTCATTATTTTGTATGGGTTTTCTGATGAAGTCATTTGACGAAAGCGTTTAATAAAGTTACTACGCTATTGCTTGGAGCCTTATTTTGGAGTTCTATACTTGATACAAACCGAAGCAGTTACTCATCTTCACCTTGCTTTTTGTTGGTTGAATCGGTGGTTGTTTTTTTACTTGGTACGTTTTATTCCACCATGGCTGAAGATGGGGACGAACCTTTGTTAAATTTATCTATTCATCCGACCCCAGGTGCAACTGTAGAGGGTCTTGAGAATGCTTTTTTATCCACTTTAATGGACATTAAAAACTCTTTGAAGTTTCTGGTGAACAGAGCTGAAATGGGTAATAATGCGGCGAACGCCTCTAGTCCAACCGGGTCCTTTGTCAAAATGGACACTGTGGTTGACGCAATTGATGTGGGACGAGTTAATCCCAAAGATCTTCCCAAACAACGTTCCAGCGGCATATGTTCAGCCCGTTTTATGCAGGCAGATAGTCGTGATGTGCCGGGCTACAACTTCAAATCTTTTTTGGATAACTTTCCTAACCCCTTCAACGACGTAAAGCAGTACCAGTATGCGTTTAATGAAGAAGGAATCAACAAGAAGCGTGATGTTCTGGTTAAACTTCTTAAAAGGTATCGCTCTATTGATTTGGAAAATTGTTATTTCCAAAGATGTATAGAACTTAAAATTATACCTAAGGGGCTCAGATTTTTTAAATGCCCCAACGGCGTCAACAAAGGGGATGCCATGTTTAAGTCTTTAGTTGACTTTTTTAACGAAGCAGGTTTGAAGTTCTTAGAATTATTAATGGATAACAATACAGCCAAATTATGTTTATTAAAAGACGAGATTGCCAGCTTAGAAAATGATATCAACGGCTCATTAATTGAGAACCATAGAGTTGACTTCTTTAATGATTTAACTGAGGAAGTAGAGAAGCACTCTATGGATGTCATAAATCGGAAGCACTCTAAACTGCTTCGTGATGTTACCTCGTATGAGCAAGGTACTGTTTTTGATAACTTTATCAGTGGTTACAACAAAAATAACAGCAATTATACCACTAATAATAGTAAAAGGGTTTATACAAGGAACTATGGGGCAGGCAATAGTCGGAACACTAATGCGGTGGTTTCCACTGGTGGTTCGGATACTTATAGGGATAAATTGACTGTGTCTAAGGAACCTTTGTTCAGAAAAGCGACAGCAGTTGATAAAGGTAATATTTCTTCGGGTCATACCACTGAGGCGGTGACTGAGTGATTCCGTTATCGTCTCAGCCGACACGGATTCGGCTGGAAATAAAGTTGATGACTGTGGTAATGCTGGTAGGATTGACACTGCCTTACGTGGGTCTACAGCAGATCTTCCCGTTTCTTCTTTTTTAGGGAAGAAGAACCCACTCCCCCCCAGGAAAACAGTATTCACAAGGAGCCGGACTTTTCTCTCATCCAACTCCTCGGGGGAAGAGATATGAGACATTCATTGTTGACTGTCAATGACAACAATTTTGACATCATTAATTTAACTAATACAGTTTTTACTGAAAGTGAATTAAGCATTCTGAGGTTGGGTTTAAATTTTGTTCCTACAACTAGAGCCGACTTCAGTAAAACTGTTGTAGACATTAAAAAATATGTCAGAAAACTGAACTTGTCCTATTTAATGCATAATGTACCAGAGGTTAACACTGTTTTGAGAAAACCATCTACCTATAATCCACAATTAATACACACTTTGAAAGTTTTTGAAGACTTATGTTTAAAGGAACTGGATGGGGTTTTTTTAAGTAAAAGCCATTTTAAATATAACCTGACTTTGGATGAAAAAACAGCATTTCAGCAACTTTGTGACAAAAATCATTTGCTAAGATTTATGAAGAGCGATAAGGGTGGCAATATAGTGATAATGGAACAGAGCTTGTATAAGCAAAAAATGTTGGATATTCTTGAGAATGGTGAAGAATATGAGGTTATTTCCCTATTTGAGATTAAGAAAAGACATCGCCTGATCCATTACCACTTATATGAGGCATTTATGTCTGGGGAAATTACCCTCGACATGTACAATTTTTGTGTCAATGAACATCCTAAGATTGGGGTCCTATTTGGGATCCCTAAAATACACAAAAACATTACCAGTCCACCCTTTAGACCCATAGTCTCTTCACCTCACTCTATTACAGAGGGTATCTCCCTTTTATTGGACGCTACCTTAGGTCCATTAGTTTCTATCCAAGAACCCTTTGTCCAAGATTCTTGGCATTTTTTGGTTAAAGTCAAGGAATATATGGACACCTCAGTTTTTGACTCTGACAGATTTATTATTTTAACTTTGGATGTGGTATCTCTTTTTACCAGTATTCCCCATGATGATGGAGTTGAAGCTGTTAGAACATTATTAACCCAATGTGGTTATTATGGTGTTAACAGTGTATCAATAATTTGTAGACTATTGGACATTGTACTACATAACAACTTTTTTTTATTTGGTGAAACTTTTTTCAGACAAAAACGAGGGGTGGCAATGGGTTCCCCCACAGCACCAGCTTATGCCAACTTAGTCATGACCTGGTGGGAAAGAGTACATCTGGAAAAATTAAGAAATAGCTTTCATATTTCATTCTACTGTCGTTTTATGGACGACTTGTTTTTTATTCTGGAGGGGAATAAGGACACAGTATATTCTTTTGTTTCCGAACTAAATTCCACAGTTGATTTCTTGAAATTCACCATTGGGGACAGTGGCCTAAGGGTTAATTTCTTGGATATACAGCTGTGGTGGGATACCACTGAACATAGGTTCCATAGTCGTATATATCGAAAAAGTAATTTTACAAACAGCTATCTTCATTATAGAAGTGGGCATTGTAAATACACAATTAGAAACATTCCCAAAGGACAGTTAGTTAGGGCTTGTCGGATGACCTCCAGGGAGTGTGATCTCAGTTTAGAATTTGAATTTATTATTAAACTTTTTATCGACAGAGGCTATGACGAATTATTATTGAACAATATTCTGCACGAGATCGGGAATAAAAGAGTGACACAGTTTCAAGCTATTTTAAATATGGTTGACTTTAAAGAAGCCACCTTTTTAAACAAAAAGAATGGTAATTATTCAGGAGATAACGAGTTGGTTTGCTCACTAGACTTGAGCATGAATAGCCCCGATATTAGACGCATAATAGAAAATAATTGGAAAATTATACAAGGCAATTTGGATATTGCTAATGTACTGGGGGGTAGACCAAAATTTACTTTTAGAAATGGTTATAATTTTAAAAAAGCCCTTGAATATCATGGGAAGAATTCTGCGAGTACACGTTCATCTACATTTGGGCATAACACCGAAGGTATGTTTAAATGTAATAATTGTAACATGTGTAGATTTATAGCAGTTGGTCCTTATATAGCCATTGACAGCTTTGACACCATTTTAGAGGTCCCAAAATATGTTGATTGCAACACTAAAGGGGTTGTATATATAGGTTCCTGTATTTCTTGTCCTAAATTTTATATAGGAATGACAACTAGGAGCTTAAAGACCCGAATTCGAGAACACTTATATTGCATCAAAAGGCACGATGAGACCAATGCTTTATATAAACATTCCAGGGAATGTCATAATTTTAAGAAATTTTTGTTTTCTGTCCTTGAGGTTTGCAATCTGGATTTAAGGGGTGGTAATTTTAAAAATTATATTGAACAAAGAGAGACCCTATGGCAAATCAAACTAAGGGCAGATAAACCCCCTGGACTAAACGATGCCATTAATATTAAATGTTTTCTGCAGGACCGTAGATTATGTATTAAGAAAGATGCTGCTACAAACTTTTTTATTTAGATATAATATTGTTGTTTTTAAACAATTATGTTACTTAATTAGTTTTAATTAGGTCATTGAATGATTGTTTAATGGATTAATTGTTTTATGGTGGAGTATTTATTGAGCTTCATTATTTTGTATGAGTTTTCTGATGAAGTCATTCGACGAAAGCGTTTAATAAAGTTACTACGCTATTGCTTGGAGCCTTATTTTGGAGTTCTATACTTGATACAAACCGAAGCAGTTACTCATCTTCACCTTGCTTTTTGTTGGTTGAATCGGTGGTTGTTTTTTTACTATGCAGCCTCTCATCAAGATAATGCATTTTAAATATAGTCATGTGTTTATAGATATTTTAATATGAAATATTGTTTCTAATTTAAAGGCAAACATAACATTTTAACCAAAGACTGTAATGCAATCATTGGATGATAGTACTGAGGTTTCAGACAGCTGTATGCAGAGTTGGATTAACTGTACCTTGGGCCATTTGCAGTTTTTAAACTATGGGCCCACCAACCCAACTTTCATATACACGTTTTTGAACTACTTATAAACATGCATACTCTTTTAGATTCACCTTCCTGTTTTAAGATCATTCCAACTGCTGTCATGCTATTGTTATAATTCATCATTGTCCATACCCATCAGTTACAGCCACTTGTCTGCATATACCTTAAATGTTTAACTGTGGTCAAAACTGGCCGCAATGAAGTATTCCAAGTTGCTTTAAATAATGGACAGTAGTCCTACAAGGTCAGATTTATGGTTGTTAAATCTGGTTGTGATAGCCTGGGTCAGCCTCTCTCATTCACAAAAAAAAATAAATAAATAAATAAACTGTACTCAGCAGTTATAATCCTAATATTATCAATGTAGACTTCAGATGTCTGATTGAAATAGTGCCAAATAAATAGCAAGTAATTATGGGTATAATAACATATTTCAGGTTTAGCTAATGTAGATGCATAGTAGCCCTAGTATTCTCACTTGTTTCACAAAAATGCACTTTAGTCCTGTGAAATCAATTAAGTGACCAAACAGCTAGAGGGTAAGTTACTTTTATCCATCAACAGCCCCCACCCCCTAACATCATTACTACCCACTTTGTCATATACAGCTTATCTGACTGTGATAAAAAATAATGCTTTTCAACTTCAGTATAACAATCATGGGCACAGCCAAAGGTTAATGGGTGTCAAAGGGTCAAAATCATGTACAGATTTTTCTATTGTTTTTAATATGCCCAGAAAGTTGCTAGAATAACAATTTTACATTGCATTAAATTTTCTAAAGGATATGAAGTCTGAAATCTCAAATATGTGTCATTATTTAATGACTGTAATTCTCAACAATTTTAAAGAAAATCATTGATTATATGAAGACCAGACCAAAAAGGTAAGGCAAACATTTGGGCCAGTTTGAGAAATCATGGATAACTTCAGCTTTATTTTCAACAAATGGTGTAAAGAGAGTAAATATTCCAATTTAATTCATACTTTTTCTTTAAAATGTACTCTAGCCCTGTAAAGCCTTACTTAAGGTAAGTTGCTTTCATGCACATGTAACACCAGCCCCATCCCTACCATATTAAGTGACTGCAATACTCAATAATTTTCCCCAAACCACATATTATATGAGACACAGACCAAAAATATGTGTCACAGTTAGGGTTAATTCTGTTCAATCAGGACAATTTCAACTTTGTTTCAGAAAAGTGACAGCATAATTATTCTAACTTATTTCACACAAATTCTTGTAAAGCCAGATATTAAGATGAGCAAATAATAAAAGGATACTTTGTTTTCATCCACAGATGGTTCCCTCTTAACTTAAAATACATTCTTTCAAATTAAGTACAGTTTCAAGTTTGTTTCCCATGTGCAGTAACCAGAGAATAAATGTTCGATTTATTTCAGAAAAAAATGCACACTAATCTTATAGTTAAACTAAACAAGAGGGTAAGTTGCTTTCAACCACATACCCTTTTATTTAGTGACTGTAATTATCAACAATTTCCCAGAAAAAAAGATATTTTATGATGTGCCCACTAAAAATACGAAGTATAGCCTGGAACACTGTAACCAGAGTGTAAATATCTTGACTTATTTCAAACAAATGTACACTACATTTAAAATTAAACTTTAAATTGAGCAAACAACAATTTGCTTTCACCTTCTACTCTCTGCTGTCCCTGATTTTGCAGAACACCCCTGATTCTCTCTTATATTTTGACTTGTCATCCCATGGAATATATTTGATTTACCATTAAATTGCTATGGATTAGAGTTGGTAAATAATGCCAGGCATTAGTTTCATTTTTCTGAGTTCTCAGAAAGTGCATATCAGTGCCAAACTTGTTATTCTATTAATTTTAAAGCTAGTTAGTATAATATTTAAAATTGTCCTCAGTTTTGTGCCTTTGCCCTCCCTCTTTTACTTTTGCCTATGTCCAGAAATCTTGACCAAAGAAAACGAGATGTAGAAAAAAAGTTGTGAAGAATGCATGTGCCAGAAACAGTTCATCATAAATAATTACAACAAAGGTGTGTCTGTCCACAAGTAATATCTGGTTTTCTCCTACCAGGATTAAAATAAAAACAAATGTGCATAGATAAATTCAAGATTTCTGAGTTTAGACCAGAGTTGAGCCTGTCTCCTGCTACAGCTTTGTGTTCCTTCTCCAGTAGGCAGCCTGAAGCCATCCCAGTGATCCGACATTTTCTTTTTTATGTACAGTTTTGATAATGGGGGCCCTAAATGTACAAATCAGGACAGACAGAACAGGATATGAGGACTGCCTGAGTTCTCATGGATGGAGCAAAAGGAATAAAGAAGAAGAGGCAATTCTAGACTTCTATCTGGCAAATGGCTTGATGGTATGGTTCAGCAAGAGAGACAGTGACAAGATCACATATTAAAGTGGCAAACAGGCAACTGAGGTAGACTTCTTACTAGTAAAGAAAGGGCACTGGGGCAGAATTAGAAATTATAAAGTCATTCCCAGTGAAACAGTCATCCCACAGTTTAAACCACTAGTTGCCATAATCCGCTGCAAGCAGTGATCAGAGAAGATGGTAAGATCAAGGGGGCTGAGACTGAAGACCTGTAAAGTGACTGGTGTTCATGAACACACTTAGCACTCTAGCACTTCAGGATGAAGAGGAAATAGGTAGAGGTGAAGAAGGAGGGCAGGATCTCAAAACAGCAATTGTGAGAGCTACATGCGAGATATATGTCTGAGTCATGTATGGAAATATGATACACAAGAAATGACTGTGGTGGAAGCAAAGTCTAGGAAGTCATCAAAAGAAAGAAAGAGTGCAGGAAAAAGTTGGAGATAGAAAAGATGGATCAGATTAAGAAGGAATACTTCTTAGCTAACAAAGAGGCTGAGAGAGAGATTGCAATAGCAAAGAACAAAGCATCAGTGGCACTTCCACCAACTGCTGTGACTCAGCAGATGGTTTGATAAAACCTTATCAGATTACAAGACAAAGACAGAATAATAGTCATTGGACACTGCATTAGAGGTGCCAGCCACAATCTGCTCAATAGTCAACAGAACAACAAAGGCAGATGGAAGGAGTATTTCAAGCAGCATCTATATAAAGAGAAACACACAGATGCTGTAATTGTCCCAGACACAGCCTACAACAAAAAAAGAAGAGGAGTACTGAGGAAAATGAAGTCATGGAAAGCAGCAAGCTCAGGCGATTTCAGAGCAGGTATGATCAAGTTGTTGGGTGAGTTAGTGGAGAAATTGCTCTTGAGGGTCCTCATAGAAGTTTGGAGAGAAAGGTATATCCCAAATGACTGGAGAATAAGCATTATTGTTTAGTATGCAAGAACAAGGGGGACATTCACTACAGTGGGCAGTACATAGGTATCAAACTCCTATCAGACTGCATGAAAGTTCTGGAGACGACAACTGATAAATGAATATTCAAAGTAATAGAAAGTAAAATGGGAGATGAGAAGTTCAGATTCAGATTAGTAAGATGGGAGATGGAAAGTTGAGATTCAGATCAAGATGTAGCACAACTGACCCAATGTTTACATTGAGACAGATAGGTGAGAAAAAGCTAGAGATGAAGATAGAGTCCAAATGCGCCTCCCTAGACTTGGAAAATGCATATGACAAGGTACCAAGAAAGTTGATTTGGGCAGGCCTTTGATGGTTCAAAGTCCCAGAGACACAGGTAGAATTAATACTGGCTATGTAGAAAGACCCAATGGCACAAGTACAAACAATGTTCACACTGCTAGAAAGGTTCCTAGTGTGGTAGGAGTGGTTGTACATCAGGGTTCAGCTCTGAGCTCACTGCTGTTCATACTGGTGAGGGACTACAATAGCAAACAGGTCGAGGGGCAGATCAACAAAGCTGCTATATTCAGATTATGTGGCATTATAGGCAGACTCTGAGCAAGAACTTCAGTGAAAGATAGGGAAATGGAATGCAAAACTGAAGGCATATGGGATGAAACTGAACACAGAGATGACATTGTTGTCTTGGCAGCAAAAGGGGGAAATCAGAAGAAGCTGGGAATTGAGATAGAAGGGAAAGTAGAAGGTTAACAGCTTCAAGTATCTGGGACGAGGTGTTTGAGGAGAAGGGAAGTCTGAATGAGGGGGTTAAAGGTAGAATAAGAATGGCTGCAACAAACTTACACAAAGTGTCAGGGTTACTGCATGACAGAAGAATGCCAAAGAAGGTGAAAAGTAAAGTGTACAAAAGAGTGGTATGTCCAGCACTACTGTATGGTGCAGAAACCTGGGCAGTATAAAGGCAGAGCAGTTGAGGAAGCTAGATGTGATGGAGATGAAGTGCCTGAGATGGCTGGTAAGATGCAAACTGTGGAACAGATGAAGAAATGAGGACATCAGGGCAGAAGTCCAAGTAGCTCCAATTGCAGAGAATGTCAAAGAAAACAGATTACAATGGTTCAGACATATGTGCAGGAAAGAAGCCAATCTGGTAAAGAAAGCAAGAGAAAATGAGGGTGCCCCGTAAAGTGTGAGAGAACACCTGAGACAGTCTGAAAGGTTCTATTGAAGAAAGTAGGAGAGTGAGATTGAATTGAGGGGGGTGGGGACAGTTGACACAGCATCCCAACCTCATATAGAAAATGGGAAAAAGAGTGTGTATGATAATGATGATGATGATGATGTTTGCTGCTTGTTTCAATGTTGCTGACATTGCTATATGATAATGATGATGATGATGATGATGTTTGCTGCTTGTTTCAATGTTGCTGACATTGCTATATGATAATGATGATGATGATGATGTTTGCTGCTTGTTCCAATGATGCTGACATTGCTATATGATAATGATGATGATGATGATGATGTTTGCTGCTTGTTTCAATGTTGCTGACATTGCTATATGATAATGATGATGATGATGATGTTTGCTGCTTGTTCCAATGATGCTGACATTGCTATATGATAATGATGATGATGATGATGTTTGCTGCTTGTTCCAATGTTGCTGACATTGCTATATGATAATGATGATGATGATGATGTTTGCTGCTTGTTCCAATGATGTTGACATTGCTATATGATAATGATGATGATGATGATGTTTGCTGCTTGTTCCAATGATGCTGACATTGCTATATGATAATGATGATGATGATGATGTTTGCTGCTTGTTTCAATGTTGCTGACATTGCTAACTTGAATGTGGGAATGGTTTGATATGTGTTTTAATCTGTTAGTACTGCAATGCTGCCATGGTCTACAATATTCAACACCAGTTTCACTTACCTGGGTTGGAATGACTCCAACTTTGCTGGCACTACCAACGTAGACCTCAGGCTTTTGAATTGTAAGTGCTGCTATCTGCAAGTTTTTGATGTTTTCAAAAGCCCACTAAAATGTTTTCTTTATTGTAAGATTGATGTTGGGCTACTAAAACATGTATTTCTCTGTATGGTTAGTTTTGTTGTAAGTCTTCTTCACCACACGTCTGTTTTCTGTAAATGTGGTTTGTCCAAGTCTTGTCAACTTGGGCAATGTGGCCTAGCTGTTACCAACCACTACCTTTCTTTCCACTCCACTACCTTGATTATAGCAAGCTCAGATGCTCATAAGCCTAGTACTTATTATACAGCAGGAACTTTTTATTGTAATATTTGTTAATGTCTGTTATGTACTTCACAGATAAAGATTATAGTTGTCTACTGATGTACTATGATCTTCATCTGTAAATATGTTGTAAGTAATTGCTATGTTAAATTGTTAATCGCTACGTAATCCAATGTAACTACTGTCTGTTTATTTTAACTTTGGAGCTTTTCTCCCCAGGCCTCCGCTGAAAATGGACCTACGTCCAGTCGGACACTCCGGGTCAACAAATGTAAATAAATAATTAAATAAATAAATACATTTTAGACTTCAGCTAACTGCCTTTGATTCTTATGTCTTTACTGATCTTTTGATATCTAATGAGTTTTTGATGAATTTTGATAAACACCTACTGGCAAAATGGAGTGGTTTTGCAGACATTTTTATTTATTTAAAATGATAGTGCTCTAATAATGGATGTTTCTGTCCTGGCTTTGCCATGTGGATTGGGTTGTCTGGTACTGGAATAGCTGTGTGTAGTTCTTCTGACACCATTTGTTAGCAATTTGGTGTTGTTCTCTGGATTATGTGCAGCTATTTCCTGCTTGGATACTGTCATTCTAAAATAATGGTTTCTTTCTACCTGCCAGAGTACTGAGTCATTGCACATTTAAGGTATCCTAAACTTTTGCTGTTCCTTGTACTTTAAAAGTGCACCTGAATTTGATACCCCATGTAGAAGTACTGAAAATTATTGAATGTCCTACAGATTCTTGCCACTATGGATTGATGAAACTAAACTCTGCTGTCCTTTCCAGTGATTTTACTAAAACTTTGTTTCTAGCTACTGGCTAGTTTTCCCATGCATTCTGTGGGTCTTCTGACATCTTTGGTTCTCACTTTAGTCCTTCAGATATATAGATAACTGCATTATTTTTGACAAGAGATCCTTCCAATAGAGTACTTCAGCCTTGGCTCTATCATTAATAAATACTGAGACTTTATAATTTGACATTTGGTAACCACTTCATTCTCTGGACACAGCTTGGATATTGTGTCCAGCTGTTGTTGGATCAGAGACCCTAGTCCAAGACCACCTTATGCTTTAGTTCTGGTTTTGTAAATCTGTGGTTTCATCATGATGGATATAAAAAAAATCTGATCAATAAGAGGTATTTTGACTGGACAGCCTAGCACTGGACCTCAATAGGCTTGGTTCCACCACAGATCCAACTGTGGCTAGGTTCAACTTGCATTGGCAATCTACCTCTCTGGACCCTATTTGGATACTACAGTTGGTGGCTATCTCTTGATAGACCCTTATTCCAGATGCCCTTTAAGATCAGATCTTGTTTTGGGATTTTGTCTTCACTGCAAAATGAACATCATAATTTTATTCCATATTAACGTTAATTGACACTTTTGCTTTGATTTGCACAAGTCTGATCTGTTACTTTGCTCTGTTTATTCCAAATTTACTAACAGTCATTTATACTTTGATCACTTGGGCCATTAGGTGCACCCCTTGATGGATTCATCAAGATGTTTCATCATCCCAAGCTTTCTCTGCTTTTTTTGAGCTTGTTTTCTGGTTTTCCATAGGCTATCAGATTCTTTCTGTTTTAGGACTTTGAAGATCTCCTTTTCCTGTCATCAGACTTGTTCTACTGTGATACGTATCACCCAGGGTTTTCTTGGTTAATTGTTGGTCTTTCTCTTGTCCCTTTTAATTTCATCCTTATTACCAATGGATACTGGTCTGGTTTACAGCAGACTTTTTGCTGTCTCATCATTCTTTTATTATTAATTGACTTCACCTCATACCTTTAGACTAGCCAAGAAGTTTGAAATATTGAAAAAAATGTAAATCAGATTCCTGTTCTTTTCATCACTGGGAGACTATAATAACATGACCTGTTTTGGGACTGGTAATGGATCTGTCTATCACACTTTCAGAAGTAGATCGATCTCTATTTTACATGGGTACACACAGTTCCCCCTAGCCAAAAGGGGTGGTCCAGTTAAGCCTGCAATCCTATAGCTTCAGCTAGAATTCTGTACTTCAATGAAAGGTTAGTACACAATAAGCCTGTTTTTATTTCTGACTTGCTGCATGAATCTGATCTGTGACATACAAAAGAAGCCAGTCTGGACATTAACTTCTGTTCTGTTTTAGCTTCTTCAAAGCCACATAGTTTTTTCATTATTCAATATCACAGACCCATTACTACAGACAACTGTACCACAGACAGCATCTAAATTCTTCTTAAGAGAATAGCTGTGCCTGTCTTACATCCCCTTCAACTCTGTTATTTCACTATCTTGAAAATCATATTTGATTGGCATATTTTTATTATGTTCTTTCAGTTTTGTCTCTTGTACTAAAATAACTGTACCATGTTTTTTCCGGGTCTATATTATAACATCGAAGTCTTAAAACTTCGAATGTTATAATAGCGACCCCTATTCAGCGAACGCTTGAAATCGCAAAGCTGCAGAACAGCAAATATTTTCCTAGGGAAAGTATTTGGTAGGCCGTTTCTGCATCTTCGCTATTTCCTCGACTGGGGTGCGATTTAAGGTAAGTGTCCGAATGGACCGAGGTAAGGTGAGTGTGTGATAGTTAGGGACCTTAGGGATAGGGAGCGAGTAAGGTGAGTGTGCAATAGTTAGGGACCTTAGGGTTAGGGAGTGAGTAAGGTGAGTGTGCATTAGTTAGGGACCTTAGGGTTAGGGTTGGGTTAAGGTAAGTGGATAGCTAGTAGTGTATGTATGGTTTAGTGTAGGGTTCTGTGAAGTGTGTATGTGTGGATTATGTATTTTAGTGTACTTGTGCTGTGTGTGTGTATTCTCGGAACAGTGAATTTTTTCCCTTGGAAAAAATTTGCTTTTCTGAGCGTTCAAGTATATCACATTTCGAGATTCCAAGGTCGAGCTTATGGTGTTCAACATTTTGGAATTTCGATAATGTAATATAGGCCCATTTTATCCTAAGTTTATTAAACACCCTTTTCTTTTAAAAGAAACCGAAAAATGAAACCAAACTTCCTAAAAGAATTCTTGCTGGTATCCCTCCAACAACCTGAACTAAGCAAACTATGCTGAGCAAAGATATTCCCTTTTTATCCACAAAGCCTACACTCAGACCCCTCCTCCCCTGTAGTCCACTTTGCCTATGTAATTTGCTGAAAATGACATTTCTAAAACCCTACCAGTTCTTATGTTTTACAGTGGGACTTCAGATAATCATGTTCTTCAGCACACTCTATAAAGTTTATTTTTGTGAAAAAATAGCAAAATCATAAGTCAGCCACTCTGCATTACTGCAAACTTTGTGTTTCATCATTCTCTCAGAGCAAAGATCATAAAGTAGCATTCTTCCTAAGCCAAGGAAATGCAAAGGGTGCAGATACAGGTTTTGGTGATAATATAGTGTAAAAAATACCATATGCTTGACGTAGTCCTCAAGATAGTACTTCTTTTACTAAAATTATGTCCAAAAGCAAGATTTTGTTACTTATCAAGCAATAGTTAAAATGAATGAAAATGTTTTTTAACTCGTAGACCCAATTAATAGCTTGAGGGTTCCCATTTCAGGCTGTGGCATATATACCATGTCTGGCACATGGCTCTTCGTTAAACTGTTTCCATAGGAAATCTCTCAAAATGTTATGTCCTTCCCAGCTTTGAATACTATTTGTTGTCAGGCTGACATGTATTGCTGACCCTCCCCCATTCCTCTTGTGTTTTTTTCATTATGGATAGGCATTGTTTCATTGGCATATCTAGCTATGATCAATCTGGCCCTTTTTACCCATCACATACAACTTTTGCAAGAAAAAAAATAGTTTTGCTCATCATTTCTCAGATGAATGACTAGGGTGACACTACATACTGAACTAAAAGGTCAAACACAATAATTCTTTACTGAGGATGTAGAAAACAAAAATGATAATCTCATTCTTTACCAGAAGTTAAAAGTTAATTTTTTTCTTAGTCATATCTTTGGGGATTGTGGCATTATTTGCCCTTATGTCTGCCAGCAATCAAACTTTTCCCAATTTGACTGCCCTTCATTCCCCCACACTAGGAATCCCTATTATAGTAGAGAGATAACAGACAGCTGCAGGAGGACTGCTTGTACCCTTGCCAGGATCCCACCAATAAGCATGTTTGCATGACCTAATTCCATGCCCTGATAGGGGTATAAGCTACAACTTTCATTGCAGAGGCCCAAAAATCCTTCCATCTGAATGCATCCACCTGTACCGTCACTAATAAAGGCTACCACAGTACAGTGGATTGATGAGCCAAAAGCTCACCCACAGAATGTGCACTGTAATATGGTATGCATCCCGTTCCAACCTTCCTTTTGCCCCAAAAAGGGCATGTCCATCCTTCCCTACCCTCTCCACCAAGTGCTCGAGCCGGTAACTGAATATGGGCTGCATGGGCAGTAGTCAGGCAATTGTTGCTCTACTCCACAAGAGCTGATTGTGGACAGAGGACTATTTAATTCATATTTTATGTAATTCATTCAGCCACACTCTGCCACTGAACTGTAACACTATTCTACAGATGAACAAGTAAGGAAGTGGAATTCAGGACTGCTGAAATGATGTTGACTTAATGTGTCATTATTCCTACTTTTAATATTATGTGCAATAAGACTGTATTTAAGTACAGACATTTAGTAGGTAAATGGGAGGTTAAACAATGTTTTAAAATCATGAAAGAGGTAAGAGAACAGGAGTATAAGAACAGATTGCATCTCCTGGACATAACTCACTTTAGAAGACAAAAGGGAGAAAAAATATATGATATGAACTCACATGATCCTGAAAAGAGATAAAGATGGGGGAATGATAAGGATGACTAGGGGAAGAGGAAGCTTTGCTGGGCATTAAAACAAATAAATTCAGGCAACTATGGGTCAGGTGACCCGGGTTTAATTAGTGATTTAAGTGTCTGAGGTTCTGGCAAGGAGGGATGTTTAGTGGGTGTGCCTATACTGGGAAGGAGAATATGCATCTTAGCACTCCCTCAGGGGATGTGTGGATCTATAAGAGGAGGTTGCCCTAAAATGGCCTAACAATATGAATATAGGGGAAGGGAGGGTCAAAACTAGGGTAGATCATAGGAGAAAAAAATCTCTCCCCCTTGTAGAAGTAATTACCTGCAGCCCCCCCAGGACACCCTTAAGTTAGAAGTTGAGGGGGGACAGAGCTTGAATGGCTAACTGAAAGCAGCAGTTCCTCAGAGCTCCATAAAACTAACATAAAATACAGGAAATAACATCTTATTTTAGCAAAAATACTTAGAATTGATAGATGAAAGTTTAAGCTATATAAATAGAACTTTTGGTGGAATTAGGTGAATTTTTTCCTGTCAAACTACAAAGGAGAACATTTCACTTGTGGAGATGAACACATCGAAGACATCTCACTCTGACATGGCTTTAAAAAAATAAATGCAACTAGTGGCTTCAGCTTTACAAGAATTATCATTAAAAATGGATGATTTCAAAAAAATTTACAAAACCTTAAGGAAAATTGTCAGAAGCAGACTGATTCACTTAAAGAACTTATTCAGCAGCAGCAATCCAAAATAATTAGTATAGAAACCTGCTTGAATGACCTTGATGGAAGACTTAAGGAAGAAGAGACTCAGAAAGAACTTCTCATCAAACAAAACGTCTAACTTTTAAATAAAGTAGATGACTTGGAAAATAAAGAGAGCATGTCTAATATAAGAATCTTTGGCATCCC
The DNA here is from genome assembly GCF_019279795.1 of Protopterus annectens. Classification (NCBI taxonomy): domain Eukaryota; kingdom Metazoa; phylum Chordata; order Ceratodontiformes; family Protopteridae; genus Protopterus; species Protopterus annectens. Next base: position 946,728,276 of record NC_056730.1, read on the forward strand.
TGAGAGAGCTGAGGGAGAAGATATCATCACCCTCTTGAATACTTGGATCCCAGAAATCTTGGACTTAAAAGAAGGTTTATCTTTTGGTACTGAAAGGGCTCCTAGAGTTCTAGGGGAAACCTGTGTCAGCTTCTTCTTCCACTCCTCCCAGATCAATAGTAATAAAGTTTTTATCCTACTTAGATAAAGAGTTGATCTTAAAAACTGCCAGGAGGAAGGGCTCATTAAAATATAATAAAAACCCAATAAGGTTCGACAACGACTATTCTACCAGAGATTTAGAACAAAGGAAAAAAGTGTGGCCCCTTATGAAACTTTTAAAACAAAACATTAAAACTCAGCTTGTCTTTCCTTCCAGAATAAAAATTCTATACCAAAATGAAATGAGGTCTTTTAATAATCTGGAAGAAGCCACTAACTTAATCAAAAACAATAACATTATATCATTACCGGAAGATATAGATTGGGCATCTCCATCTCTGAAGAGGGTCACTGACAAATCTTCTTGGACTGATGTAAAGAAAAAAAAAACTGAATTGAAAATTGCTGTTCCTTCCAAATCTCTCAAAGTATCTACTGCAACTTGACTCTCAGTTATATTATATTTGCTATACAGTTTAAACAAGGTATGTCTTGGAAAAGGTTGTTATTTTTGTTCTTCCCTTACGCACATGCAACTGAAACACTACAATCTATCTTATTAACAGCATAATATAATTGATATAATTGATATAATTGATAACTAGAACTTCCTGAATAGTATGGTTTTACAGTAAATAGTTTCTACATTCACAATTTAAATATGTTAAATTAGCTATTTCAATTGTAGAAAGTTTTATACATTATTTAAATTCTTTGATCTGAATTTCTTTAGGCAGTTGAACATAGATTAATAAGTTTTACCTATTGTTATTGTTAAAAACATTGTTTAAAAAGTCATGCTTCTGATTTAAACATTTAAGTTCTTATTTACAATACATGAATATGAAAGGGTTGATTTGTATAATTTATAGGAAAGATAATCTTTAATTTCACATAAAAACATGAAACTAGCTCCTTGGAGTTTATAATGGTATGCCGCATATGAATATTCTTAGCAGCCTCTCACTAAACGTAGTGTTAAAATTATTGCTTTGACCATTGCCCGTTTATTGTTGCTAAAATATGTTCTATCTTACACGACTTGACATAACTAAAGGCATCGCACTTGCTGTGCTCTTGTCCATCTCTGCCTATCAGTTGTTTTTGTGATCTCAATAGAGATGAGTTGGTTGTATTGGCTATGCGATTTTCCCCAGGTAGTGAGATTCTTATATATGGTTGCCCAGTAAGTGATATTTGACATTGGTTAATAATTTTTTGCTGCTCTTAGATCAATGTAGCATATTGTTTCTTAGATATTTATGTGTTCTGAGTTGTGGTACACTTCGGATTATGTTTGTGGTGGCTATGGTGTAGGCAATAGGTATTTGTTAACTATACACAGTTGATCGAATGGATAGGGGATTTGTTTTGGGATTTCTTATTATGGTAGTTTGTACTATATTAGATGCTTATGCTTTCTCAGGGAGTCGGTTTCGCTGAAGCTTGGTGTGGTTTTGTAGTTGGGGTTATATTGACTTGTTTTTTTTTTTTTTTAAAAGTTATTGATGTGGTATGTGGTCGAGATATGAAGCTGCATTACTACTGGACAGAAGTCGCCTGTTGGGTGGGAAAATATTCATATCCAGTGAAAGAAATGAAACTTATCTTTACTAAGCACGAGACAGTATTTAGCTATTCCTTAGCATCTCCAATCTTACTGAACAGGTCGTATAGAAGTAAGTCGAGCTGTGGCTAACAGGCTTTTGATTGGTGGTTGTAACCTATCACGTTATCATAGGGAAAGAGTCTATAGTATTATAATTGTTCTCACTGTTCTCCTTTAAAGTCATGGCTCTACTTTTAGATGCATTTTATAGTTACGGGTCAGCATAAAATCCTGTACGCGTGAGATCTAACACTTCACAGTTATAAATAGAGCCTCACTGCTTTATAGTCTTTTGTGATGATATTAGTAAGTGTCCCTGGTCTGCATTTCCCCTATGCTTAAGTAATAGTAGTGTAAGTAACTCTATGTCCTGGGATAGAAGCTTTGGAAATTTAAACTTTTGGTTATGCCTATTTTTAACTAACAAGATACCCTTAGACATTTGTTATGGCAAAACTGATAGTGGTTTTGCTGTTGTCCACATAAGGAACCAAAATAAAAGGTGTTTCTTCACATGGAAGCTGGTGTAAGGCAGAAAAATTGCTAATTGTAATGTAGAGTATTTCTGATCTCTATGCTTGATGAAAACACTTTTTACAATAAATAATGATAAATGCAATAGGCATTATAGGGGCTGCATACTATTTCCAGAGGCTAGTGCTAGCACAAATCATGTGACTGTGTAATTATAGTTTCATCACCAAGATTATCATTAAATTAGTTATCCATGTTTAGCTGTTGCACATTTCTTATTATCTGGAGTTGGATAATAGTAAGACACAACCGACTAGCAAAAGAAATAAGCTTTAAGAAATCACAAAGTGACACATACCTAAAGGAAAGCAGCTGGGCAGTTCTTTATATGGTAATTATTCTTCTAACATACATTTATATTATACTGAATACAGTTTGAAATGACAACATTTGTATAAGTAGATACACAGCTAAGTTTATTTAATTTTAATTTTTTCTAATATATCTCTTTTTAAATACTGAAACGTTGCACTTATAACTCCAGTTAGTTTCTCATTTCTTTGGTGAACACTACCTTTGTGTAGGTAATGCTTAATGACAAATATGTAATTGTTACTATTGCAACTCAAGAGATGTTAATGTCTGATTAGATTTATTTCAGCACTATTAGCTATCTAATTTATAAAGTTTCTCCATTGATCATTCATGGTTTTATGGGCTCAGATAAACAGTTGGTGGTCTGGATGGTTAACCTAACAGATTTATTTTTGTCTATTAGGCTAGGAATGCTTTTCATTCCATGTCTTGGGTGTGTTAATGTGTATATAAAAGTTAAACATGTTATTATTTAATTTTTTCTTTTGTTACAAAATGCCTGACTCAAATTTTCTTCTATCATTTATTATTAAGGAAATGATTAGGATAAATAGAAAACTAATATATGTATTTTTATAGCCTTACAGGAAGAGTGTTATTCTTTTAGGGCATTAGCAATACTGAATATATATATATATATATATATATATATATATATATATATATATATATATATATATATATATATACATTATTATTGTACCAGCCCATGGTTTTGCTATATATATAGGCCTTTAGTGCATCCCATACCATTATTATGTTTGTTTCTGGTTTATAATTAATTTCAAAGAATAGTTGAAGTTCAGAGATTATCCAAGGTTTAATTTCTTTAATTTTTGTGATATAAGAAGGAATCCTAGAAGTAATAACTAATGGATTAAATTCCAAATGTATTTGTAGTACAAGAGAGTTGTGATCTGAAAATGGACAAGGTTGTATCAAAAAATTCTAAATTTTAGAGTATAAATCTTGGGAAATGTAAATTTTATATATTCTGGTTTGGGTACCATGTCTGTAATCTTGGTGTGAAAAAATTAAGGAGCTTGATCCTAGAGTGTTGTAGGTATATTTTAATTTGAACATATCAATCCATTTTTTAGTTGTTTAGCTGTGTGTGATAGCTGACCGGATTTCTTATTTGCAGTTTCTGAAATATCTGTGATACAATTAAAACCACCTCCTATGATAATAATACCTTTAGATATAGTTGTGATAATATCTAGGTGTTTTTTAGCTCTTAGAATTTTACCTGGGAAAAAAATCAATCAAAGAAATTACATCTATTTTTTTGTGGTACCCTAAAAAAATAGAGTGGCATATGCTCATCATATTAGACAATGGGAACAGGGGTGATTAAATTTCCAGATACAGAAACTTACATTAAGGCTTCCTTAATCAAAGTAGTGGTAGACTGGGTAAACCCCGAATATCTTTCAAATTGGAAACAGCTGCATTCCATAATAATAATGAATGAAATGCTTTATCAAAAAACCTTATAGTAACAGATACAGATAGCAAGTTTTGGCACTATTTAAATACAAACTTACAATATAATACTACAAAATTAACTAAACTAACTCTAATAAACCATATTTTGAGACCTTTAAGAAATTTATTAACTCTAATTTGGACATAAAACTTTGGTTCACATCATTAACGCCATTCAGTATTATAAAGAATTTCCCAGATAAGATACATAGGGACACTTTTAGTTTATGGGGAAATGGGAATCTATTTTGTTGGTTACAATGTTTAGAAAATCAACAAGTTCTGGATACACAACATTTAATGTCAACCTATGGATTAACTGGTAATGATTGGTTAATCCTTCAGGGTATTATAAAATATTTTAAGGATTTATATAGAATAATAAATACTTCATCTTTTAAAACTACTCTGAAAATTATAACCTGGCTTTTTGGAATTGTCTATAATAAAACTAATGCTAAGAATGAGTTGTCATACTTGTATAATATTTTAACTGTTTATAAGACAACTCCTAAAGTTTCATATTGGCAACATTTAACTAAAGGGCTTCAAATATCATTATCAATGGTAGATAAAACCAATATCTTATCATCAGTTAAATTAAATTCTCATTCACAATATTGGAGGATTTTTCATTGGAAGTTTATGCATAGATCCTTTTTGACTCCTGTGAAACTCTCAAAAATAAGTTCCTCCAGTAATGGAGTATGCTGGATATGGTATATATCTACTAATGCAGACTAGTCACATGTTTTTTATGACTGTTGTTGTGTCTTTCGGCTTTTCCCGGTTAGGGGTTGCCACAGCGGAACTCCGGTCCACTAATGATTGGCAATAGATTTTTACGTGCCGAGTTGCCAGCCCTGATGCACAACATTCCATGAAGGTACACCCATTCATGCATGTCTCTACACAGAAGACGCTCTTGCTGAGAATCGAACAGGACAAAGTCTTATTAACATTAAATCATTCTGGAATGAGGTAAACTATTTTTACAAGCAATATTTACAGATTCATTTGTTTTGACAAAATCTTTAATTTTACTGAATGTAATTAACTTTACTTTCATGAAGAAAATGTATTTGTATCTTTTGTGGACCATACTAGCAATAGCTAGAAAATGTATAACAAGAAGATGGAAATCCAGCATCATGCCCACTATGAAGGACTTTCTATCCTTACTCAAAAAATGTATATTAATGGAGACCAAAACCAAGGAGTTGAGAATTTATCCAAAACCACTGGTTAATAATCCATGAAGAAAAGTTTCGACTTTGATCGACACCATGCAGCTAGAACCAAACTCTTCCTAATAATATTGGTCAATGTATCAAGACTGTTACTTTTATTTGGATAAACTATTACCTTAATCTTTTTGTCAGGCTAAAGGTTAATATTGCATATAGTTACTGAATTTGTTCAATGTTATTATTTTTATTGTGTTACATCATCAAAATAAAAATTACTTGAGTAAAAAAAAAAGAAGTTGAATGTCACACACGCACTGATGGATGGGCCACTGGGGTAGTTCAGAAAATTTAAAGCAACGAGGCAGAGGAGACTAAAGAAAAGAAAAAGAAATAAGTTCAGGACAGAAAAGCTTAGGAAATTAATAATGAGACTTTATTTCAATAAGGACTATTTTAGACTGATAAACCACAAAGAGGTGGTAAAGTATGGATTAATTAAAAGGGTACAGTGTACATGGAAAATGTAAGGCAACTTCACAAAGACTAACTGCTGAAGTGGCTATGGCAGAGATTATCGATCCTCTTCCATTCATATGTTTCACATGTTGTTATATTTACATTTCATCAGACAGTATAGCCCAAGGAAAATTAGAATTATCCTTTAAAAAAAATCATGGATTTAGCAAGTGAAAGACTTTTTCCTTAGATTCAATCTATTGAATATCTATCCTGCCAAGTGCATCTGGTGAGTATAAGTCATAACCACTGAGCAGCAGAATTCCAGCATTTGCTTGTCAACTTGGAGAATTATGCAAGCATGGAGAAGGGTAAGCAGGAATACACACTTGCAGCTGTTTCCCTTTTTCCATGCATGTGCTACCTTCAGATTATCATATATCAAGAACATATAATTCATGTATCATGAAAAAGATAAACTTGGCAAGCACTTCTCTAGGGGGAGAGCCACACATAACATTGCTTTTGAGTGTATAACAACACCTTGGTGAGGACACTATAAGCAACGTTAAGACTGGATCTTGCACAAGGGACTAACAGTGAACAGTGCTGGCTTGGCACAGAAACAGTGGGAGAAGGTAAAACAGTTTTTAAAAGCTATTAGAACTTCACTCTACCACACCTAAGTATGGCAGAACTAACAACAGTTTTTTAAGATTTGTTTTACTTTCTGCCAGAGAAGCACTATATTTTTGTCTGCTATACCTCTCAGCTGTCCCTGATTATACAGCTTCTCCCTGATTCTGCCGCAATTGGTTGCTTTGCCTCTTATAAAATTGTTTTGATGTTATGGTAAATCATCGAAAAATACTGTCAGTAAATAATGACAGAAACTAGAGTTTCATGTTGTTGCAAATCCCATTATTCTATTAACATTTAGGTGAATTAGAGCAATATTTAAAAATCTTCAATGGTTTTGATCCTTTGTCCAGCATTATTTTTGATTTGTCTGGAACTCTTTAAAAACAGAAGTTGAGAAATATGCTGCTGCTTGTTTGACAGTATTTGCTAAGTGTTCTACCAGCTTTCAAAGATGGAAAAACACTTTGCACTCTGACACTTCATTTTTATGCAACTGGGAGTAAACAGTGCAGATAAGGGTCTGTGCAGTACAAGGAATTATTATCGGGTCTCTTATCATAACCCTCTTTTATATGTTTTCAAATTGGATGCCAAGATTCACCTCTCAATCTTGACTCTGGAGGTGAATTTCCTGGCATCCATGTCATAGGCACATGGGATATATGCAAATGATCTCACACAAGAGGTTTGGGAGGTCACTTATTGGAAGTTATAGCTTTGCTGGAGTTTTCATTTTGTTTTTACTGATTGTTTTTTCAGTGACCTTCTCACTCATTGTTTTGGCATCCATGTCATGAGCACATAATAAGCTGATTATTATAGGACACCTGATCATTATAATCTTATTGCTGCCAGGATAAGCAATATGGCTGGGATATTTCAGGAAGCAGTCCTTATTCCAGCAAGATCATTTTCAGCAATCAGACATTCCAACAGGCTACAAGTGCACATCTCCTAATTCAAGGTTGGCCATAAGTCAGAAATGAGCTATAAAGAAGAATGATCCACATTCCCACCCCTTTTTGTTTTGCTACTAAAGTGAATGGCCAGACTGTTAAGTTAATTTCTCCAGGCTAATATTTTGTGAAAGTAGAAAAACATAGTTTTCTGGCAAGTCCTATTATTTCCATACATTCCCTGATATTCGAAATCACAATTTAAAACCTGTAGTATTATGTGTGTATTTTCTCCTGATGATCCCAGTGAAACTTGCCAAGTAATGCTCCTGCACTCATCAAATCACCCACAGAAGTTATCATCTTAACCATTTGTTTTATTTTGGTTAGAACTGTGATTCTGACAACTGTGGGTATTGAACCACTTCCAACCAAAAGACTTTAGTAACCAGAACTAGGAATTTACAAGTGTTTACTGAGCATGTGAGGTTTCTGTCTTTAACTACTGCCCATCTCCTTTTGCACTGTTTTGTTCTCTGTCCTGTTCACTGCAGGTTACAAATGTTTACTGAGCATGGAGGCTTCTGCTTTTAAATACTGCCCAGCTACTTCTATACTTTTCTGCTCTCTGCAGGTTACAGGTGTTTACTGACACAGGAGGCTTCTGTTTTTAATTACTGTTCCAGCTACTTCTACTACCTGTTGCCTGAAAAATTCAGGTGGGATTTCCTTTGATTCATCGTCTTCTACTTCTCAAGCTAGTCTCCTTGTCTGAAGACTCTGCAGTTGGGTGCATAGAAAATGTTCCAGTCTATTCCCAGTATTGATTTTTTTTTCAGAATTAGCAGAAAGTGGATGTAATGCCTTCTTATACAAGATTGTTCCTCAGAAATGTTCTATACAAAGAAGCTTGTATTGTTCTCTTTCTTATGACAAGATTAAGTGTCAGATAACTAAAACAAGATAATCTGCTCTGGTTGAGCTCCATGCCCTAAGCAGGAGGATCTCTATAATCACAGAGTTGGCTGGTACCTGAAACTGTCTAGGAGAAATGCGAATGCTATGAATGGACAACAAGATAATAAAGAAATGTATTATAAATCAATAATACATGAAAAATGTGTGTTAAGCATTTTATCATAAGAAAACAAAACAGTCATGTAAGTCAGTTGAAAATTCCCTGGTTATTGTTTCCTAAAAATCACTGGTATGGCATAATTTTGATCAGTACATTTAGTGTGCAGACTACCTTATTGTTGTTTTGACATTTATATCACAACGTTGTCTTGCAAGTCTGTCTATGGTGGTAACAGTGTGCAGAAAACAATTACAGAGAAAGAGAGAAAGTAATTAGTCTTTAAGAAGTTATTTCAGGTCTTTTATAATCTGTCTAGTCTTTCTTTTCATTCTCCTCTCTCATATCAAATCCATTTTTCCTCTGAGTTTTTGCTGCCTTCTGAGCATTTGAAAAAAAGCTTTAACCATGGCTCCCATCATTTTCATTACCCTCTGATTGGTCCATCCAATTCAGTCTTCATCCTCTCCTTGTCTTCCCACATCCACTGCTGTACATCCATTTTTGTAGACTGTCCATTGCTTTTTTCATGTCTGTTATAGGTTTTTAACTCTGTTAGTGAAAATCCTGAAAGATGAGGTGTAAATAAGTTTCCATTTTACCTGTTCTTTCTTGCATAACTTGATCACAGGTAGACAACATTATGTCATTTCCATATTTCAAATGAATAATCTTGGTCAATAAAGGCCCATTTCTCCTTCACCATCAATTTTGTTCCAGGCTGCCAAGCCTTTTGTAATATTTTTCCTTCATTACAAAGGAAACAAACCTAACTATTATTGGTCTCAGAAATGTCCTTGCATCTCTGGGTCTCCATATTGTCCTGTGTACTCTCCACGTTTACATCCCCGTCCAGTATCCCTATGTGGCACTCATTTCCTTGATCTTTTTCTTGCTTCTCCTTCCCAGCCTTCTGGTATGCCACTTATCTTAAGGCTCTTTTGACTTCCTTTATCTTCCAAAGCTATTAGTTTCATTTCTGAACATTCCGCGCATGCTTCATTTCTGAACATTCCGCACATGCTTCATTTCTGAACATTCCGCGCATGCTTCATTTCTGAACATTCTGTGCATGCTTCATTTCTGAACATTCCCCGCATGCTTCATTTCTGAACATTCTATGCATGCTTCATTTCTGAACATTCTGCGCATGCTTCATTTCTGAACATTCCGTGCATGCTTCATTTCTGAACATTCCGCGCATGCTTCATTTCTGAACATTCCGCGCATGCTTCATTTCTGAACAGTCTATGTATGCTTCATTTCTGAACATTCTGCAAATGCTTCATTTCTGAACATCCTGTGCATGCTTGTATTGCATCTATTCTTACCTGGATCTCTACGTTTTCACCTACCAAGTTCTGAATCCTCTAACCCCTGTTGCATATAATCTCTTTTCCTGGATGACTTTCTTTCACTACTTGTTTCACTTCTTTTATTTCTGACCATATCATCATTAATGTAATCTGCTATATTTGTTGAGACTTGTTTCCCATCATTCCTTCTTCTTGCTGTTTCTACAGTTTATTTTGCTCTTTCCTAACTCTTCACCCTTTATGAATTTCCAGCAATTCTTTTTTCCTTATTTCTAAACTATCTATGAAGTGTGCTGCAGATTTGCAACTGTTCACAGTGTTGCCATAGCGGAAGTTAAGTCCTTTGATCTCTTGAGGGGAAAACAGGGTTATTCAGTCACTAAACATACCCTTTCTAAGTTGTTTTACCTTTTGCAATGAAAGCTATAATAATACTTTGAATGATGATGTTAATGTTCACTCTAAGTTCAGTAGCAACTGATTCAGCCTTCTTTTTCAAAAATGTATCTGCGTAAGAATTTGTAAGACTACTGCTTGGACATATAGTCACATATTCTACAAAAGATTGTATTAAATCTAGATGAATGAGGATTTGCCATCTTGCAGGACATGCTTTAGACTATCCATGATAGCTAGCAGGTCCTGGTAAATTGCTTGGTGCTGTCTCAAACATATTACTAATTACTATAGCAATGATCTTTATGCTAAACTTCTGACAACACAGTTAAGCACAACACTGGTACAGTCACAGTGCCATACATTCTTGACATTGGACCCTGTCTGTGGATTCACAGGAGAATTCAGTTGGGAAACATAAATGGAAAATAATTCATAGAAAATTTTGTTAATGCTGTTTAAGGCCAACTAAATTATTATGTGCTATAAAAGGCAAGTCATTCCTTCTTTTGACTAATAGTCCTGTATGAACTAATAAAGAATGGCTTAACACATTGAGCATAAATATAATTTGGGACAACATTGCCAAAATTCCCATTTAACATATTGTTGCAGTATTAGTATTATAATATCATAGTATTGTTATTGCATAATACCAATATCACTTATCACCGCATCAGTCTTTTCTATTACCACCCAAACATTGTTTTCTTCTTTCACAAGAAAACTCTACCTTCATTTCAACAATGTCTCAACATTACCATCCAGGTACTTACTATCTTATCAGGAAGCAGTTACGTAAGCCAGCTTAGTGGCATACACAGATAAAGTTCTTACTAAACCACAGGTGATGCTGGTTAGAGAAGCAGCCTATAGAAGCTGGCTGGGAAGGATAGAAGTGAATGGCTGTTGGTATCTTACCCATCCGGGGGGGGGGGTACACAGCACTGGCTTGCCACAAGGGTGGTTCCTAGTAGGAGCACTAGGCACAATTCATTGAAGTTTCAGCCACAGCTCCCATGCTGCTTAGCACAATAAAACTGAGTGGAATGCAATGTCTGGAGACACACATTTCACCTTAAGAAATAGCAGTAGCAGGCTAGGAGGAGCTGCTGAGGGGAGGTGGTGCGCCCAGCTAGGATATTGTAAGCTGCAACCCAGGACCAGCAAGCTGGCCTGCTCTCTACCATCCAACTCTCAATGGAGAATTGAATGGTTGATCAGTATTCCTGAGCAGGAAAGGATGGGCCACAGGGATTTTATCCTTCTCGGGAATGCCCAGCTCCAATCTCCCTGCAACAAATGTGTTGATTAGGTGTCAGTTGTGAAGCCTTCAGGTAAGGAAATTGAGGGTGTCAAAAAAATCTGCTTATGTTTCAAAGGGCCTGTATTTACCAGAAGAAATCTGTGTTAACATTTCAGCTTACTGCCTTCTCTGCTTAGTTGGCTACTTCTACTTACACCTGGAAACCACTGGTTGCATTGTAGCAGGGATGTGCTGCTGTCTAAATGCTTGACTATTCTTGCACTGAAAAACATTTCTGAATTAATTTCAGGATGGAGCTTCTTTGTCTAAGTGCAAATCCACCATGTTAGCAATAAGGCTTTTCCAGATGAAGAGGCATGAAATGTACACATCCATGGAGTACTGGGAAGTAATGCTAAAATGAAAACTGTGCTGAATCACACACTAAAAAATAAAAAAAAAGTTTGCTTAATTCTCACTTTCATTATTCATAGTGTCAGGGTTAATGCTAATTATTACACCAAGAATTAGCACAAATGAACAGACGCCAGCATTCATTAAGCTGTACTAAGTAAGTTAGCTCATTCTAACTGCTAATATTATAGGAAGGATACAGCAATGTACAGCATATATGCAGCATGAAAAGTAACCTATTATACAGCAGTTGAATGTTCAAGTGGTGAGATGCTATACAGCCTGGGACTCAAGTAAAGCATAATTAAACTGATGAGATTTAGCGGATGATTGCTGTGGTGTCAGGATGAGTGCAGAAGCAATATGATAAGCTTGAACAGCTTAAATGTCATGAAGTCAGAGCTAGTTTATAGCAGGGCAATAATGAAATGCATTTAAAATCAGGAGACCATGAAGGCTGTAAGTTAAGTGCATTTATGCCCAGAAAACTAAATAGCCATACAGTCATGGGAAAGTCAGCAAGCAGGTGATTTAATTTATATAAAACTTGTACCTGCTATCTGGGTCAGAATGCACCACTGAGACACCCAGATATCTTATAGTGTAACTGAGACCCAAGGGCAAGTATCAGGGGAGCCAACAAACAAAAGAAGGGGAATATTTCAGATAAGTAATGCAGCAATAGCTGACCACTCTTATATCTCTCTGCTAAGAATCTGTCTCAGTGCAAATTAATAAAAAGTTGTAGCCAAAAACTAGACTGGAACTACAAATTTGCACAAGTCCTAAGAAACTGATGTTAACTTGGTCATTTTGGAAAGAATGGACTTTGGCATTATCATGAGTGGCATAGGATATGTAAAACATACAAAAGCATATCTTTAGACAGTTCATTCTTCTCACCCTTTAGAACAAAAAATATTATTTTATATAAGAAAAAAAACTAAAACATTCACTTAACAGGCACAAAATGTTACTAATCAAACAGTGGAATCCCAGGACCTAACCTCAGAGAAACAGGTATAAATCTAGTCTGGGTTTAACATACAGGATTGGGAACTGGCATAATGGTTAAGGTGTTCACCTTATAAACACAGCATACAGGGTTTGATTTTCAGCTTTGAAGGGAAAATGGCTTACAAGGATTGGTAGCTTAGTACTTTACTATGATCCATAAAAAAATTGAGGATCAGAGCAGTGACATTAACTATATTCATCCCAGTTTTTCTGAATTTGCATTTGCAGAATGACACTGATAATTATTTTTATGACTGCAGCTAGTGTTTGGCTAAGTATAGGTTGTTGTACTTGCCAGGGTTAGTGAATGGATCTGTTCCATTCATACAGTGATAATCTGTGGTATGGTTTATGGTTTTTCCAAGAGCTGCAGACAGTAGGATAGGGCCTTATCTCTTTTCCCCCACTGTTGTGTGATCTTGAAGTTGGTATATTTAAAACAGCAAGTTCTAGAGGGTGCTGGGTGGTTGCCCCCTGCAAAATCACGCTTTTTTGGATTTTAAGTATGCTTTTGAGGGTTTGTTGTTTCACTAAAACTTTACCTTTTAGACTGCCCCTTTTAATGTGTCAGTTTTCTGTCACAGGATTTTAATGGCTTTGTGAATGAATGCTTCTGAATTTCAAAATTTAAGCTTCAGTGGTGTCATCACCCTCCTTTCAGTCATACTTATATATTTTTCTTTGTAAACAGTGGTGATGAACTAGCCTTAAAGGACTTATTTTAGACACTTCCTGGGAATGGTTCAAGAGCAGATCACAAATATGAAAATAGCCATAATTACTATAAGCCCCTGATGAAAATGTTCATATGCTAGGATTCATAGAGAATGTGTATAGTACACAGTACACACTTTAGCCAAAATTGGCTCCTCAAAGGCAGGTGCAGCCCTGTGATGATTTTTCATATTGCACTCTATTACAGTAAAAATGGATAGCAAAATGAGGACTTAATGGCATTAAAATATATGCAAGGTGAATAAAGTCAAGAGACCTAGATGTCTACAGAGAAAATAAAGCAGCTGACTGTACTTGCCTATAAAGACAAAATTGCAAATATTTTGCATGCACCAAAAATGCTTAGAGTTTAGCAGCATACCACAGACTTTAGCATTAGCATCGCCCACCAGTATGCTCACTGTGCCATATACTGCCAACATAAATGGTACTGCTAGTAACTGACTTATCACAGTTTCACAGAGCAAGAGATTACTGACCACTTTAGAGTCAGGGACGACATTTTACAGGTCTTGGTAGACATGAGTCATTCTTATACAAATTATATAAACATGTATGGCCATCTCCTACCTTAGAGGAAAAAGTAATTATAGCTAATTCCATACTAGCTACTATGACCTTTCAGAGACCATCTGGGGACAAGCTGGCTATTTCAAAGGCCTCCGAGTCTAGAATATTCAAGTTCCTTACTATGATGCTTGTATATGGGGAGAGCAACATATGATTTCCTAGCATTCCACCAGAGAAAACCAACACCATACATGTTTCCTATGGCATCACTCATGTCCCTGAAGTACTGGCTGCTATAGATTGCATACATATGTATAAATGAAGGCACCACCTAGCCCACAGTCATAAAGGTTTATGAACAGCAAGAGTTGTCATTCCATGAGCAGTCAGGTAGTATATAACACACGTGAAATCACAAGTGATGTGTCCACACAGCATTCAGACCATTCTCATGATTCATATATTTGGTACATTTCAGCTACCTCACTGTTTCCTGTAAGTTTCTGCATGACCAAATTCCACAAGCTCATATAGCTGATAGTAAATAGGCAACGTGGCTAATGTTAAACTATACAGATACATATTTATAGTGTGTCCACCTTTAGTAACCACTAGATATGTTCGTATTTTGTTGCAGGTGACACTGAATAGCCTAAAGAGCCATGGCTTATGATGCCCATATAGAACACACACAGTGTATGGCCAAAGTGAAGTATAACATTGTATACACAGAAACTCACAACATCACAGAGCATGTGTTTGGTATGCACATAGCCCAATTCCATTACCTGAATATATCTGGGTAGTCTCTTCAGTATTATCCTGATATAACTTACAGGGTATTCCATGTGTATCACATGCTACATAAATGGTTGAGAGAAGACAGGCAGGCCATCCTCAGGATAATGTTATGGTTGGATCATGCACACACATCTCCATCTGGAGACCAGTGGTCCCAATGCAACAAGTCAACAAGGTAACCACACATTCCTGCCACATAGGGAAGGCACATCAACATCATCATTCTACAGGTGTGTGCAGGGATGGCAATGACTGGCAGATGCACAAACACACCACTAGACAGTAATGGGCATAATACATGGTAGCACAGGCAAAGAGCTGTTCAGATATATTGGTCCTGATGAGCAGACACTGACAGTGCGTTATCACAGCAATCAGACATGATGCATGCAGTGTAAATATCAGGCTATACTAGCCAGTGCATGGCTGAACAACATGGTGTATCCAGCATTCCCATACTGACAGCACATGATGGACATGGAGAGAGTAGCAGACATAATCATGCACACAGGTGGTTAGAGCACAGTAATGGATGTTTAAGCCAAAAAGAGCCTGATGTGGGGGGGTGATGTGGGGGGGGGGTTCTGAGGTGATGGATATTCTGCATTTCCTCCTCTAAAGAGTTTGGGAGTCTCATTATGTGACTATGGCCAGATGTGGAGGCAGGCATCTTAAATGCAATGGTGTTCCATATCATTTACATTTTTGGAGCCAATGGATAAAAAAGTCAGATAAGCAAACCATTTAATAAAAACTGCAAGAAAGACCCAGCCAGGCAAGACTCTTTAATATATAATACCATACTCCGCCTATTGTAGGGGCCCATGGGATGTCATTCAGAAGTACTTCCTGCAATGTGTTTGAAGTGACACTGTGTGGCCACTATGCTGACTTGTAGCGCACACACACTCACACACACACACACACACACACACACACACACACACACACACATGCGCACCTACCTGATAACACCGACAAGCCAAAACACCGACAACAAAATAACTGACATGAACAAAACGAAAAAAAAAGGTCAAAAACACAAAACTTCATATGCCCGACAAACCAAAACCCCGACAATCAACAAAACAAATACCTTTCCTGAAAAACACACACACAACACAAGCACACCAAAAATCTTACAAACCTACACTAAACCTTACATACACAACTATCTATGCACTAACCTTAACCCAAACCCTAACCCTAAGGTCCGTCAAATTCGCACACTTATCTTACCCGCACCCTAACCCTAACTCACTTAACTCACCCCTAACCCTCATGTCCATCACTATCGCACACTTACCATACCTCCACTGTAACCCTAACTCGCTTAACCCGCCCCTAATCCTAAACTCCGTCACTATCGCACACTTACCTGACCCGCACCCTACCCTAACGTCCGTCACTATCACACACTTACCTTACCCACACCCTGACCCTACTGTCTGTCCCTATTGCACACTTACCTTAACATGTCGGTGCTCTCAGCATCAGGATTCTCAATTGTCGTTCTTGTCTGTTGTCGATCTTCCGGTGTCGGTGTTCTCGTTGTTGGTGCTCTGTGATTTCGGCGTTTTCAGGTAGACCCATATAGATATATATGTACATATATATATATATATATATATATATATATATATATATATATATATATATATATATAGGCTATAGGACTACTGTTGTCCAGATGGAGATGTATGACTGCAGGTCTGTAACATAAATGAGGTCTACACATAAGCTGTCCTACTGTTGAAGGATGGGAATCATGGCCTCCCAAGATGAGGAGTGGCAGAATGTGAGACATGTACAGATTCAGCTGCTAAAGCCTCACTATATATACAACAGGTACACACCCTCCCCTGGCCTCAGGTAGCACTGCTTGTGAGTAATTTGGTGGTGGCACTGTTGATCCTCTGCATGAAGGTGGACATGGAAGCACTGTTTACCAACTGCAACTGACCAACCCTAAAACTGTTCCTAGCCTCAGTGTGTTGAAAGAAGCAACATACCACAACAATGAGGTCCATGCTGAACTGAGTTACAACAGATTGCACCTGGATAATACTATACAACATGTGCTGATTGATTCCTCGTGCCCACAGCATGTCATGATGTGTGACACTTGACAGCATCAGGCATACCTGAGAAGTTGCAAAATAATGGAGATATGTTGCCAAAGCTGCAGGGGGGAGTATCATTGGTGGCTGATAAATAGGAATCCATCAACAGGTGATGATGAGCACTCACACCATACAGCCATATGATGTGGTGTTCAAAGTGCCACACCTCTGACCTGCACTGAGGATGTACCTATACCAGGAATGGAGATAGACATACCACTTGGTCATCAAACTGTGATTCATGTATCTGTGTGTCATAAAAATCAGCAGCCCCAGCAATGGAGCCTGCTATTGTGCCCTAGCCCTTGCACATATCTCAGTACCAGTTCTCTGCTCAAAACAGAGTGAATGTGGGTACCGCTGTCAAAAACATGCCACTATGGCATGCACATTAAGGGTGTCTATTGGTGATGTACCATGTGAACCCAATTTATTTCATCTGGTATCCTGATATGACTGTATACATGATGTAGCTAAAATAATATGTATCCAGCTGTTGCTGTGGTCATCCTAAAGTGCCTTTGTACAACTCTGCAGAACTCTAGGGTAAGAGGTACTAACCTGCGGCATCAGGTACCATGATATATGAGAGTGTGTCCATTGTGACGTCAGTCTTCACTTCTTTGAGGACAATCCCTGAACCAGTGTTCTCCTGCAGCAACCTCATAAACTCCTCTGTCTCTGTCAGCCTATTGCTTCAAAGTGTCCCTCCTGTGGCCTATTTTTCTGCTGCTATCAAACATCCCTTTGCCTTAGCATGGTATGGAATAGTATGTCAATGGCACACTTATGACACTGCTGTAATGTGTAGTTGTGTTCTGCTATGGCACATATGTCATCAAACAGTGTCTACCCTAACTGGTTACATAAAGGCAAGTCAGTACCCCCCAAAAGGTGCTGTTTATGTGTCTTTAATGATTATAGTAGGACATCTTATTTATTCACTTCCATCTAGTCCTCTTCAGGACATGTAGACCTGTGAGCACAAGACACAGAGCTATAAACTGTAACATACTGAGTTATGTGTAAAGTCAGCAATAGACAAAGGGGCTAATGTAGTTAAACTATACTATAGTTCAGAGGCTCACTATGAGGGTGTACTACATGACAAATATACTGAAAAATCTGGGAATACAGATAGCAGGTGTATGTACAAACAAGTATGCACAGGTAGGCAGGCTGGCATCCTGACTGTGAAGAGTTTGGGTCACCTTGGTGTGGCATAACACTGCTGTACTAACCAGCATAGGGCAGCACATACCTGTGACAGATCATAACACTGATATACAGGTGAGAACTATGTGCGGGAGCAGCTTGCCCTGATACTGAGGAATGCTCTATTGCTATTACCTATTACAAACATGAGATGCATGCAAGCATACATCTTCTGGTTGCTGGCCTTTTGTAATGTGAATTACAACGGAGCAGTATATATTATTTGGAAAGTAAAAAAAACACTGCTTACCACACACTTTTAAGGACTGTTTACCTCTTCAGACTGCTTATAAATCAAAATAGTGTTACTCTTCCTTTCAAGAAAGCCACCCAATCACACAATATAAGTTCTAAATCTGTACGAGCTGCCCTACAATATGGTGATGCACTTGTAACACTTTTACCTGTCATGGAACACAGGTAAGTTAGGTCAGGAGATGTGAATGTCCATGAATTGATATATTATGGTGTAGCGCACCTGTGTCATAAGGTGCAAACACACACTGGTTACTTTGCGAGTAACCATACTGCAGAAATCACATTATGGCCATGATTCACATATTGCCATCTTGTTTCTCATAATATTGATACCATTTTCATGGGATATTTCACTAGGAAAGGACTTAAAGGAGAGTAAAGTAATGCTTAATCTCCTTCAAGACCATTTTTCGAAATACATATTGCATCCCTACAATGCTGCATTTAAGAAAATGGATTGCAAGTATGCCCTGACAGAGGAAGAGTTTGCAGCAGTGAACATCAACAGGATAGGAAGCAGAGAAGACATATCTTAGGTGACCTGTAACCTACTAACCCTGATGTGGTTCATGCATGGGAAGCAGAGCTTAGGAAGAAATGCCCCCTGATGCTATAGTAATTATATTCCCACCATATTTGTATACTTTAAAGTTCTGTCTATTATTCTGGCATAGATTTGGGACTGTTGTTGTTACTGACAAGTGACTTTGAAGGCCATCCTCAGAATCAGTTCTGTTATGTGAGAATCTTCCTTGTCAGATGGAGGTGGCAGTTGTAGAACTGCATGGGATATCCCTATATGTTTTGCATTGGTTTCACAGGGCCTAGTTCTGGGGCAGGATTATACTGCAGCACATCACAGTTAATGACCACTACCTGGTGAATCCCTCTGTATATGTATGCCATATCCACTTTACATTTCTTAACATATATTCAGGGGGTACACACTTGACTACTGCTTATCACACAGCTAATGGAAAATGCGGAAATGCTTATGGGATTATATCATTGTTTTAGCATCTCATCTTACACTTATCACAGCTATCCTGGTGTGCCTTTTCTCTTTTAGCACAAGCAAAACATGCTGCACACTGTCACCATCCTTAAGAGGAAGGAGACACTTATTTTCAGCCATAATTACTTCCCCACACAAGGGCTGACATATATTTCACCATTGTTTCCAATGTCAGGATATTCGCTTATCACTACCTTTTCATTCATTCATCATTTGCTGTCCAGGATAGTCTCACTAAGCTAGCAGCATCTTTTTAGGGGAGACCCAAGGTGGTATTTATACTACTAAGGAAAATTTGGCTGGGGCATTGAAGTACTTATACTACTCCTTGGAGCTGTTAGATAGTGCAGGAGGGCTCCTACTGCAGCAAGGAATAGGTCTAAGGAAATCATACGCATGGAGGAGGAGAGAAAAGCTATAGAGTATTTAGAAGTGGAAATTGAGAATTTAGAGAAAATGTGTTTGTTATGGAGCTTGAGAAGGCAACCAAAACTTCCTGTGTGGTGGATGTTACAAATGAGCAGCATTTAGATGTTTCCGTGGAGAATGAAGTAAGTGAGTCTGTTGACGTGGTGCAGATAACAGAACTGATTTCAGTGGGGTTAGCAGATGATGTTGTCAAAAGTAATTGAGCAAGATGATCCAGGTGACAATTGTGCTGTTTCAGTGCTTGACATGGAAAATAATTTCCTCAGAAGTGCTAAGAATGGTAATGTGGAATTGGAACCAGGAGATGCTGCAGCAGAGAGTTCAGCAGTTAAAAGAACAACAGTGACAGAAAGTAAAAGAGGAAAACAGCAACAAACTAAGAATGTCTGGGTTTGTGGCAGGAGATAATGCAGTAACAAAAACATATGCAGCAGTGACAGTAGGCAAAAAAGGAGAGCATGAACAAACTAGTAAAACTGTTTCTAAAAAGAAGAGAAGACCCACTGTGAGAATAAAAATTAAAGATTACACTGTAAAAGACAAATATCTTTAAAGGAACAAATCTGGTAACTGTTCTGGGTTTTAAAGTTCAAGAAATTCAGTCTTTTATACATATTAGGACAGACCCCAGGATTTAATAAAACTCAATGTAGGCACCATGTACAGTCTACATGGAATGCATCTGTGTACATGGCCACAGTTCCTCCTCAGCAAAGCGCCATGCATATTAATGATGGCGCACTGCCGAGGGAGAGCATAGGAACAGGTTTATTAAACTGGTGTAGGGAGAAGACTAAAAGCTACCTGTGGTTGTGGATGGCCTGTACTACTCCCCACTTCTGTTGAAACCCTGTAGATTGGGTCAAATGTGTAATATTTTATTTTAATGATTTTTTGTTTTCATTTTTTTGTATGTTTGCACGGCACAGCATGGAGCATAGCAATGCAAAACTGTGCTCACATATACACAGCTGACACCTGCCAGATATCTAAAGAGAGAAACTGGATGTCAATAATTATTATAATGATGTATTTTTGTTATTTTAAATAATTTTGTATTTTTTCTGTTTTTTGTTTAATTGCTGTTTGTTCAGTACAGCGCAGAGTGCCACAGAGCAGAGCAGTGCTCATACATACATAGCCAACAGTTGCTAGACATCTAAAACTAGAAACCAGAAACAAACAGGTTGGGAGGGTGGCCTAATGGTTAAGGTGTTTGCCTTGCAAGCACAAGGTGCAGGGTTTGAGCCTAACAAGAGATAATTGGCTAGGCTTAAAATGGCTCTCAAGAGCAGTTAGCTTAGTACTAACCTATAAAGATGTAATTAATTATTTATGTCTGGATATAGTTAAGCATGGTTGCACAGCATGGTGCTTAGCAATGTTAACAGATAGCCCAGTAGTATATGTGAAGGTATACTAGCTTTCATAATATCTAAGTAGCTAAATGGATAAAAAATACAGCCTAATGTTTAGTAGGTCCTAGGGTTGAGTCCATAGCAGTGATAAGATGTTTATAATTTAATTTATTACATATGTTTAATTTTAAAGACAAATTTGCGAAATATGGCGCTGAGCACTGCTTAAACATGTTAATGGCTACTTTTGTTTGTGCAGTGCTAAGCTTAGCTAAAACCTCGGTTGTGTGAATTTTCCCACTGCTTAGTTATCATTAGCTGGTTTGCGAGATGTTAAGCAATGCAGTGTTTTTTTGAATGTTGCTCAGAGACATGTAAGGGTGGAAAAACTAGCTATATTAGGCACAATAGGCAGGAATTCTGCAACAGTCTTTAGAGCCTGATCAATTGGTGATATTGCAGGAGGTGCTGGTGAAGGTGCAGACTTTTGGGCACAGAGCTGTGGTGTTCAGGAGTTCAGGGTCTTTGTCGAGCTCCTGGTAAGAATTCATAAACCCAGGCTGCTGCAGGGCAGTTTCCAGGGCTCAGAGTGTAAGGCAGAGACCTGGGACTGATTGGCCAGGGAACTCACCAGTGTTACTGGTATCCACCACACAGATGAGCAGTGTCATCACATTATGATGACCTGAAGAGTTGAAAGACAGAAACCTTGGACACCTGGGTCCAAAAAGCCAGAGCTGGGAATGACCCACAAATATGTAAGTATGTTTTCCTCTGTTTTACCAATATGCAGGCTGAATGTCTGCAAAACTGGTAATCATAATGATATGCTTCTCCCCCAACAGCTGTAGCTGAGAGGGCTCACACTGTCGAGTCCCATGCTGGTTGCATGGCCAGTTGCACCATGACTTTGG
This sequence comes from Protopterus annectens, assembly GCF_019279795.1. NCBI lineage: Eukaryota > Metazoa > Chordata > Ceratodontiformes > Protopteridae > Protopterus > Protopterus annectens. The sequence continues at coordinate 946,750,369 of NC_056730.1, forward strand.
TATGTATGGATTTATTATGCTAACTGTAGTACAATAAGCAAGAAAGAGTAAAGCATTTACTGCAATAAAGTATATACCATAAAAACTTTAGTGCAATAAATGGGTAAGTAGAGCTGTAGTGCAATAAATGAACAATAATAACTTTATTGCAATAAAAATACCAATAACAGTAAGCAAAATGCTGTACATCAGGATTGTGTTGTAATAACCACTGCAGTAGAGCTGTATGCATTACAGTAGAGAGCCAGTTATCCACACTAATTGGATCTAGGGTAGTTCAGATAATCAAACTGTTCAGATAATCAAGCATATAATTGAACCAGATAAAAAACTTCTAAAATCTTATTTTCTTCTTCATGCAGGAATGCACTTTTCAACCATTCAGTGATTCCAGTGGACAATAAAGAATATTTTTCACACAAAAGCTGGCTAGATGCTTAAAAAAACATGCTCAAGCAAATATGTATAATGTTTACATATTCAGACTTTATGATTTTTCCTACTCGAAAACTTTGTAAGGCTGGTTTGGATAATTGACATTTAGGATAATTGACATTCGGATAATCAACGCTTTACTGTACTTGTCTATGGTAAGGTCGCTGCAGTCAAGTGTAACACTGTAATAGCTGTAGAATGCAGAACTAATGGCCTGCAGACTCTATTGTTTAACTCATAGTATGGTCCAAGGCTGTCACTAGGCCAATATCAGTCACATAATGTTCTCTGTTCCTCCTATTCCAGATAATAAAGGTGTATGGGTGAGTTAAGCCCACTCTATGGGCAGATATTATATGGACTTCATGGATATTTAGCAGCAATACCAATAAAGTGTTAAACAGCATTGTGGATTCCTACAAAAATCTGTTGTAATAAATGCAATATGGCCATATTCCATGCATGTGTGTTCTACTGTCATTGCAGTTCAGTATAGCACTGTAATAGTTCTGTAATGCAAAACAAATTCAGTCACATAATGCTATCTTTTTCTCACACTCCAGGAACAAAAGGTATAGGGGTGAGATAGCCCATGTTATGAACAGATATGATTGTGGTTACATTTCACAGATACTTTTCAGCAATACCAATAAAGAGTTAAGCAGCACAGATGATTCCCAAAGAAATTTGTTTCAATAAATGCAGTACGGTTGTATGCCATGCATGTGTGTTCTACTGTCACTGCAGTCAAGTGTAACACTTTAATAGTTGTAGAATGCAAAATTAATTCAGTCACATAATGCTCTCTTTTTCTCCCACTCCAGGAACAAAAGGTATATGGCATATGGTTGAGGTAGCCCATGTTATGAACAGATATGATTTCTGCTAACATTTCACAGACAGTTATCAGCAATACCAATAAAGTTAAATATTGTGCAGATGTCACCTGCATTCACAGCAATTGGGTTCTATTCCCATGCCTGTCAACTAAGGCATGACAGATGTCTAATTTATGTATTGTACAGCTCCCACAGTTACTCCAACAGGTTGTCTTCCAAAATGTTCACACTCTCTGCCTATGTGTATTACCTGCAGCAGCAGCTGCAGCATAGCACACACATCTCTATGATAAGGTTTCTGCTGCAGACCTACCCTCTATGATGATGTAATCTCCTCACCCTGGTACTGTCCAGCACAAAATATCAGAAAGGGACTCTAATCTACATGAAAATCTTGTATAGTGTAATGTGGTTGCATGTCATTGGCTGATGATAACAAAACTATATGTGCATGAAGTGTCACATCACGCATTAATATGTATTCACACAGAATGTCAACTCAGGTACTGCAAATGAGGACCACTAATATCAGAGTGCGCCACACAATCCTTCTGAAGTCACTGTGCAGATGATCAAAACTAACATACACCTTGGAAGTCCCTGCTTGTAACAAGGCCTGCCCTCATACATGCTGCAAATTACTACCAGACTGTAACACATGGTCTGGCAGTTGCCCAAATGATAGACATATTCTTTTATTTATACCCTATCTTACCCAAGGAAACAATAAACATGATTTGTAGTCCTCTATTAGTGATACCATTGCCTAACATACTGACCTTAAACACATGCTTTATTTGGAGTGGAAAGGGTAGCCTCACTCTGGCTTTGTCTGTACAACAAGGCTGACACAGCTCACACAGTTAGTCCTAGAGGCAGCTGCAGCCTGTAGCACACACATCTCTATGGTAAGGTTTCTGCTACAGACATACCATTTATAACGATGTAGTCTCTTCACCCGAGTACTGTCCAGCACAACATATCAGAAAGGGGCCCTAATCTACATGAAGTCCTTATATATTGTAAAGTGGTTGCATGTCATTGGCTGATGATAGTGCAAATCAGCTGTCTTAGCTGCAATTAGCATTGCAGACCCAGAGATTGATTTGAGGCAATCACCTGCTGATGAGAAGCATGTTTAAAAGGCAAGCAGCTGGCTAAGGGGAAACAGTCTATATGAGACTTTCCTCACACAGACTACACCTTTGTGAAAACTTTACTATCACCACATATAAACAGAGGAGTACTGCACTCCATCAGGTATGTAACTGATTTTGTGCACAGCAGGATTCAGATGGGTGAATAAACATACGAGGAATAGGGATTACAGCATTAAGCCTGCCATAGACCTGTGATAATGACATGTCCTTGATCTCCTGCTGTCTTACACCTCACAGGGCATACAATACATCAAGGGTGCATTGTCTGTTGTCATTGTGGCATACTGGTCTCATTGGACTGTCCCTTTATGGTGGTTGTAATAGCACATTGCTAATTGTGTGCCATTGCTCCTATGATGTATTGTCAGGGGTTTGCCCATAGGAGACACACCACAGTAGACTCAAGTGTTGGGTGTATAATCATACAGCAGTATCTGTCATGACACACATGGGAATACCTGACAATTCATCTCAGTTGTATCCACACAGTTAGCATGTTTGCACACTGTGGAGTATGACATGTGTGTGCAATCAGCGGAGAGTGCCAGCCATGTTGTCCTTGTTGTATCGCTACATAGTGTACTTCCACTTATGTGATCCTGTAATGTGTTCCCCTTTTGTTGTCTTTCAGGAATCATGTATTGTATATGTCATGCACCCTTCTCTGATGCAGAAACTGAAATTATACTAGAAGGACTAAGAAAACATCATCACATCCTACTGTCCAGGGGCAAGCAAAACAGGGAACAGCAGGCTGCATTGTGGGCAGACCTTCTCCGTGGCATGAATGATATGGGCCATCAAGGTAGGACATATGAGCAGGCTCAACATTATGCAATGTACATGATCAATGCTGCAGGGCAAATGGCAGCAGATGTAGCCAGGGATCGTGCCATCACCAGTGGAGGGCCTGCAGCAAAACAACCACTCTCGCTCACTGAGAAATTCCTGGTGAACCTAGCCACACACAGCACCTCCCAGGCATCCATCACACCATGAATCATGGAGGTGGATGTTACAGTTTCTACAGCAAAGGAGCATGCAGGTAGGCTTACTGTGATCAGCACTGTAACACTTTAGCAGTCAGTGTGTCAGGCTGTACATACCTTTACATTGGTGTCAGGTATTTGTTCTTTGGGGGGAGGGTTTTACCTCAGTTGTACTCTCATACTCAGAATGTGACCAATACAACAAGTAACACATTTGCTACTGTACTTGTAAGCTATATGGGTGTATTACGTTGTTGTGCTGCAGCATGCATTGGTACTAACATTAAATCACCCTAAACTTTTCAAAGGTCCATCAGGTAGTGACCAAAGCCATGGTCCTGCTCTTGGTAAGCATGACACTGTTTTGTTAATGAACATTTATATTCTATTAAAGTTAGGGGCCAGAATAATACCTTATTTAAACATAATTCTTTGTGTAAACAGGGTAGAATGTTTTTATTTACCATTTTGGAACAGGTAAATAAGGATCTTAGAGGAGGTAATCACAGGAGTGTAGTTGAACAAATAGAAACTCCTTGGCAGTGACAGTTAAGAAAAGATAAGACTTCTGGTTTAAATGAGGCATTTACTGTAAAATCCCTTTTAAAAAACAAAGGGGTTGAAAGGACATTAAATTAGGCAGTGAAGCATGTATTTCAATATATTTGTTAAGCTAGGTGTACTGGGTTTTTATGTGTTGTTTTATCAAGTATGGTGTCATATTGCTTAATTAAAAGGTAAATTTTACTGGTCATGTTGTGCTTGATTTACTTGAAGTGATTGTTCTAAAGATCTTGAGTTGAATGGGTAATTTGTTCTGAGAAAGTCTATTTTTGAGGAAAGTGGAGAAGAAAAATGTTTGTGCCACTAATCCAGTTGTGGGGTTTTGTTATTATGAATATTGGTGGAGTTTTCATACACAATAGTACAGGCTTTCATGTAGTGCTTTATTCTTTCTTATCACAGGTGAACAGGGAAGTTGGTGTCTGTCGCCTACATGACTTGATGTCAGTGTCTCTTTGGACTCTGATGATGGTGGTGGCCACAGTGAGGCAGAGGTGGGGGTGTTGGGAGCTGAATCTGTCCCAGAGGTAGACATTCCTCTTCTGCCTCCATTGTCACAACACACAGTCAGTATACCCACACATAACCAGTCTCCAGAGGCCACAGATATTGGACTGTCAGACGGTGTGGACATTGAACAAGAAAGTGTGGCAACTATGGCTCTAGTGAGTGTAGACACTGGCCATAGCCAGAGAGCTGGCAAGGTCCCAAACAGGCGGATTGACAGAGGTACTTGTAGGAGGCCTGCAGTCCATCTACCACCTGTTGCAGGTATCACCTCATGGGTCATTCGGTGCATGGTTTGGGCCATCATGGAAGCACAGGCATGTTCTGAATGCAACACCAGATGTATGTTTAGGGTTATGGATGCAGCACAGTCTGACATCCATGACTGTCTCCACTACACTGGGGACAGCCTGGAGCAGTTGACTGATGCAGTGGACAGAAGGTGGGCTGAGACAATGTATGTCTTGGACCACACATTGTCTGTGTTGGAACATGTGGTTGTAGTTGAACATCAGACTTGTGGTTGTAGGTCAGCAACCTGAGTCCATGTGGTCATGCACAATCATGCTTCAGTAGTGGCAGTACATCCAGCGCTATAGAGGGAAGTGTGCTGTCAACACCATGATGTGGCAGGCCATGGGCTCATTGTTCTGAGCATTCCCATGGGGAGTACAGTCCCAGCAGACAGCCATCACTGTCAGGTACTAGCACTGCTTCTGACCATGGGTATGGAGGTGCCAGTGTAACTCCTGGCAGAGTCAGTACCCATGATCAGGGCCGGAGATGGTGAACTGTCAACTCTTCCATGTATGGTCCAAAGTTGTCCAATATACACATGTGTAGGGCTAGCACTGAGCTTGAATGTGTACATGCACACACTCACACACCACTGTAAAATGCAGGTCACCAACAGATACACATGGCACCTATCCATGGTCCATCTTACCTGCTTCACTTCCAGACTCACACACATGCTGTCAACCATTTGGGTCAGCCTAGACCTCCTTCACCCCCACACTACACCCTGTGCATGTGATAATATCTGTAACACATCCCTGTCATCCTCACTATCAATGTAGGGAAATGAAGCTTGGTGCCTTATGCACAGGGTGACTATATTAGTTAACATGTACTTGTGTAATCCAGTGTTGTTTTGTCATGCTACTTGTAGTGGTTAACAACAGATACTGCATGCTGGCATTTGTCACGAGTACACCATATATTTCTGTGTACCTTATGTTGTATAATATTGTAATGGCTGTACAGTTACAAAATGATAAGTGTGTCATGGAACTGTTTATGTTTATGTTTCAGGAGTCTGTTGGGGTAACCTATGGATACACGGCAGCAATAAAGCAGCACAGAATGTCATGTCAGCACAGCAGAAATATGTCTTCAGCAAGGTACAGCACAATAAGTGCATGGCTCCATAAGTTCATACGTGTATAACAGGCTAACATGGACAATAGCAGCATTCAGTGCACTTGTGCATCTCTAATCTGTGCACAGGTTTCCTACCCTTGACAAGTATCACCAGAGTTTTGAGAACTCATTGCATATGCATGCTTTGGTGAAGAAGATGACCCATCTACAGATAACCTGTGTCCAGTACAGCGAGTTTCGCAACACCTGCTATGATTGTCATGTGCTGCATCCCATTTTGTAACCAGCACATGCTGTGACACACCAGATATGTGCTTTACATGTATGGAGGGCCTGTTTCATGTACGGTGTACTGTGTGTGTGTTACATACCTGCCTCTGCAGCATGTACTATGTATACCACAGTGATGTTGTAGGCTTGTAGAACAGGTGAGAAATATGTTAGTCCTGTCATAGATACATGGGAGGTATACAGTGAGATTCAACACTTCCCCCTATGGAGCCATACACATCCTCTCCAAAGCATTTAGGAGACAGACTACACATGTATGGTCGTGACATGAACTCAATAGGACGTGTTATCTATGCTGTGTTGGTGTACCATGTAACCTGAGTGGCTGCTACAGTTTGTACGATATGCCTGTGTAGTGGCAGAGCAAGGGTGCCATTGCACACACAATGATAGCTGTGATGACTGTCACATTCAGTATAGCAGTGACAATCCACAATTTACATCCAAAACCTGTCAGTGTAGGTTGTACAAGAGTGAATGCATCCCCGCATTTTACTGACCAGTGAGAGTCAAATGCTACATTACTCTCTGTGTCCACAACTCCATGTGTAATCGGTCAATTGTGTGTGATGTGTAGACACTATAATATGTTGCAGGGGTGAATAATTTCCCACAGAGTAGTATTGTGCACTCATTAGCAGTTAGTCTTTGTCAGTGGCACAAAGTACAACTGACTGTGTCTTAGGCCATCCTGGATAACTGTTGGTTCTGTGTGGGAGTCTGAGATAGCTACCAATATGCAATCACCTGCTAATGTCCTCAGTCAGAGGTCACTGACAGTAGCTGTGACTGCACAGAGGGAAAAGGTAGATGGGGTATGCCAGTGATGGAGGATGGTGAACCCCACTGGTGACTGGTGTCATTGCAGCGGAGGTCTCCCAATGCTGTCTTCCCAGAATATGACTGTCAGACACTTGCCTATCCACCAGCTGACATAACACTTTGTGCATGACGTACACAGTTTCCAGTAAGGCCTTCTGGCCTAATATTACCATATACCTTGTCAGGGCATGGTTGGTGGAGTGAGACGTATGTCCGACATCCATTGCATAGTGCAACAGTCAATGGGCTCCGCCAGTTACAGTAGGTAGGCATGATCTGGCCTTGAGCGAAAGTAACAGTGTTTGGTCCAGTGTCACTAAGTGTACAACAGTGTCAGTGCTTGTATCCAAGCTAACTCCTATCATGGAATTTCAGGTGACATAACTCAGAGATTGGGGGACAGCATTTGGCACTACATGCTAGTTGTCCTCCATGCAAGTCAGTGCTGCAGTTACTTTCAGCATGTTGCAAGAAGAGAGTCATGCAAGGTGTCTGTACAGAGCACAGACAAACACGTTAGGGAAGTGTAATAAGTACACACTGTGTTGCTTAGTCATGCTGCAGCTCACTTGCTCAAAGGATGGTCCAGGTCCTTTCCTACAATGCCCTGAAGCAGTGCAGTGACATCTAAATGTGGGGAACCAGCATAGTGTATCATGTGTTAACCAATATGGGTGACCAGTACAGTACCCACAATGTGAGGTCCTCCCTGGTGGGATCTAGATACAGATCAGTTCCTTAGGACCACCAGCACACACTGCCCCCTTGCAGACAATACAAACATATATATCAAGACAGCCATTTATCACCTCCTGTGGGATGGCTGACATAGTGTGACTGCACCTCCTCCATCAGATGGGACAGCCAAGTATGCACCCATGCATTATGTCAGCAGCTTTACAATGGCATGAACTCAGCTGTATGTAGCAGGAGTGACACAGGCTCATCATGGCTCAGCAAACCTGAATAGTGGACAGCTGTCATTAGCAGGCTGTACAATAACAAGTGGATAGTGCTGTGTGATAGTTGGGATGAGGGTGCCCCTCCTAACATGGAGGCACTACCTCCTCAGCTAAAAGAAGTAGATAATGTTGCTGTGATGTTGAGCAGATACAGTAAGTGACAAAAGTAGCCACCCACACAAAGAACCACAATGCACAGTGTAGTTACATGTGTGACCTCAAAGGACAGGCCCAGATTGTCGGTGACCTCATAAGATATGATGCCATATATGATGGGTCTGGACTCATACCTAATCTGTAGACCCACACTGTCTGCATCAACTACACTCCCTTGCCCCTACCACATTCCTACAACCTGTAACATAACTTCCAGATTTACAGAGCAGTTCGTAACTGGCCTCTCATTGGAAGACACACAGCATTTATTGCACATGCTAACATTCCAGGCTGCATCCCACATGTGATGTGACAAGGATTGCTAACACCATTGGGACACCCTTGCAATCATACCAACACTACTGGCTGCACTGCACACCAGCTGAGTGGACAAGAGTAACTATTATACCCTTGCACAGCGGTGGTGCATCCACTGACTGACATAACTATGCACCTCTTTATCTGAGTATCCATATCTGTATGCCAGTAGGGGTGATCATCATGCAGCTGGTCAGTGCACGTATATGTGCTCTACTCACAGCTGACTGTACACAGTTTGGATGTGTCATGGGGAAGCATGACTGTTACACATTGTAGACATTTCAGAGGCAGTCACCATGGATCTGGGTGAGAGTATATCAGGGCATACAACCCCCTAGACTCAGCCAAGCCATATATTTCCTCTCCTCAGGCATTTGCAAAGCACACACTTAGGCATCCATGATACTGTCATTGTAGGGTCACTAAGTGGCCCATTGCTGGCCGACATATACAACATAGGGACATCTGCCTCCAGTAGCAGATCTGTCAGCAACAGTGCTCAACAGGGCATAGTCTTGGGTCCTCTACTGCTTGGAATCCATTCAAACACAATACACATGACTACTGACTGACTGGCTAACAAAGTTGGCTCATGCCTGCAAATTGCGAGCACTCATAGAGTCTCTGTGGTATGCCACTATCCTGCAAGAAGGTATTGTGAACACATGCCTGTTGACCTAGTAATGGCCATAAATTGCATGCAAATATATATGTGGTATCAGTTCCATCAGTTATAAATATGTGCCTGATAAGTAGCACATCAGTCGCAACATGTGATGTACATACTCAGGAGTGAACAAACTAGCCACACAAATCTGGCCACACAGGTTTACACCTAATCTACCTCAGATCACCATGTCTCTACAGTGGTATGGCAGGAGTCATATGGCATAGCTGCGGCCAGAGTCACCTGTAAGTGACATACACATAACCTCCATGTACTCTTTCCTCAGCATTTTAATATCTGAGTGCAATCGCCATTTGGTAATGTACCCTTCCAAGCAGTAAAGGCAATTGCATGCAACAATATGGTAGCTCACAAGGTCAATTCACGTCTTCAGTATGTGTTCAATGGGATAGTCTGCAATGAGTGTTATTGTCACCTGTGGCATATAGACTACTCAGAGGTGTTCTGTGCCTTGCATACAGGGACATGTGTGAACCTGCTTGACTTCATATCCTGTCTATCTGTAGGAGGCATAGTAGATGGCTAAACCACTGTAAGGACATTAACCTCGTATGTGATGTAGATACTACATGCTTGTGGGAGAGATGTGTCTAGCAGACTTAAACACACCCTTGAAACAAAAGCCTGCCTAATGGCACATAGAGCACCTCAGTACACCTCACCACATGCCATCAGTATGATTGGCTGGGTGACCATTATCTCAACACAGGGATTCTGCCTGTGTCCCTCTTGGACTGGGGCAATATGTGCTTATCCTGTATAGCTATAAAGCTGTTTATGATTCTGAGGACTCTATGGCCATTATGCCAGTGAAGTTCAAATGTCCTATGGTTCCATAACATGATGTAGAATGCTCTAACTGGGTCACACACAAGCATGGCTACACTGAGGCTAACACCACTTTCAATCACTGTGTACAGGACACAACAAGACAAATATGTAGTGCAAGTTGGCTGTATGTAGATGAGAACACTTACCTAAATAATGGTACACCCTACAGATCATAGTATGTGATGCATGCAACACACCTCATGTCTGCTAGTACTATCAGTTCAGGACATATTATGCCTAATGACATCAGCAGACCTTGTTGTGGTCAGTCCTTTGGGGGGCCACATGACATGCTACAAATAAAATACAGCAAAACCCTAGCTATTACTTTGTTACCAAGATGATCATAATTATGTGATTAGGACACACACACACACACACACACACACACACACACACACACACACATACGCACACACGCACACACTCACACAGCAAGTAACCTGGAGTGAGATTGGAACCCCTATCGATCTAGTATTTCATACTATAGATTGCACCATTTATCACACACAACACAGCTTAAGTCTGGATATGATGCTGTCAGTTGGTAGTCTTAAGGTGGATGATATCATCAGGTCTTGTAGAAGAGGAAAGAGTGGAAGCCAGTAGCAAGTTACAGGGCCAAAAAGTGCATGATCGTTGCAGGTGGATAGCCCATAAGGGCATGGTAGTTGTTTTGCAGGGGAATAAATACAAAGGCATTATACCAAGTAGCCTGGAGTAAGATTAAACCCCCTACGCATCTAGTCTTATACACTACAGAATTCCAGTATTTATCGAAGGTGTCATGGCTTAAGTTTGGATGCTATATTATCAGCTGGTAGTCTTAAGGTGGATGACGTCATTAGGCCTTGCAGAAGAGGGCACTGTGGAAGCCAGCAGCAGGTTGCAGGGCCCAAAAGTGCATAACCATTGCAGGTGGATAGCCCATAAGGGCATGGCAGCTGTTTTGCAGGGGGATGCACACATGTGCACCAAGTAGGCTGGAGTGAGATTAGAACCCCTACCCATCTAGTTTTACTAGACTATAGATCATAGTATTTATATTACACACCATGGCTTAACTCTGGATACTACACTGTCAGCTGGTAGTCCTAAGGTGGATGGGATCATCAGGCCTTGTAGAAGAAGGTGATGTGGAAGCCAGCAGCAAGTTACAGGGCCAAAAAGTACATCATTATTGCAGATGTATAGCCTGTGAGGGCATGGCAGTTGTTTTACAGTGACACACACACACACACACACACACACACACACACACACACACACACACACACACACACACAAGCACGTGCATCAAGTAGCCTGGAGTGAGATTAGAACCTCTACCTATCTAATCTTACACACTATAGATCAGAGTATTTACCACACACACCACATGTTGAGTCTGTTGTATATGTGATTGCAGCCATTGTACTTGTGCATTACACAAACTAGACCTGTGATGAACAGCATCTGTGGTATGTACAGTGATATTGCTTCATACTGTTATCTTCATCTAGTATACTAGCAGTGGGATAACTGTTATTATCTGAGTTATGTGTTTACATTTACCAGTATGGCCACATGTGGTTGCTTGCAGCTAGATAGGCAAACCTGTGGGCAGGAACAATGTGCCCTGTCCATGCATGAGTTGACATTATACATTGCACCACCTGCTTACCTGCTTCTCTCTTCATAGTGATATCCAGCAGACACTTGGGTATGTAGGCAATTGGAATATGTAATGTTGCACCCTTAGTTTGGATCCCTTGAGCAACAGTATGGATGTGTGATAGTGCAGATTTACTCACCATTATTAGGGTATGTAGGACAATACAGACATCCACGCACATATTTATGTGATTAACAGGGATGGATATATAAATGTGGCTGTGTGTGTGTGTGTGTGTGTGTGTGTGTGTGTGTGTGTGTGTGTGTGTGTGTGTGAGTGTGTGTGCGTGTGTGTGTGTGTGTGTGTGTGTGTGTGTGTGTGTGTGTGTGTGTGTGTGTGTGTGTGTGTGTGTGTGTGTGTGCATGATATGTATATGTGTTATTAGAAATATGGGGAGAGTCTATGTATGATTGTGATATATATAGCTATATATATTGGTATATATCTATTTGACACTACATAGCGATAGATAAACTATGTAAGTCAGAGAGATAGTGACAGATGGATATGTATATGTATATGTCTGTATGTATAGACATATCTATACATAAAAGGTCAGTCTGCTGATGAGGCAATAGAATTGTACTCATTTTAACCAAGTGTTTGGACATGCCCAGTGTGACTGTCTGTACATATAAAGTGACTGTATGCCACACCCACCTGTACTCTAGTCCAGGATTTTGTGTATTACAGACTATACCTCTCGACTGTCCAGAGTTTTGCAGAATGTCCAGAGTTTTGGCTCATAGTTTTCTTCTGTTCCTCATAAAAGTTGTGGCTTTCTGCCAAATCACTTGGATGAACTTAGGAATTAAGTCACTAAATAGTAACATACATTTGAGCTTCTGACTACAAATCTTTCATAAAAATGTCTATTGAAACAAAACCTATTATTGTAGCAACTGTTTAAGTTTATGAGAGCAGTATTTAAAATATGCCCCTATTTGTGGGCCTTTGTCCCCCCATTCTGTCGAGCTTTGAACAGATTGCTTGCACTAAGAGGTTGAGAGGTATGTTACAGACATTGACATCTGCCTCTGTTTTTGCAGTACTGTACGTCACTCAGTATGTGCATGGCATTCCCTGCTGTCTGCTGTACTTAATATGTGACTGAGGTTCATAATGTTACACCACACTAAGATTAACAGTCTGTGAAAACACCAACATAATAATACCTCAGCAAAGGATGTGAATACTTCCCGATTAGAAGCATCAACAACATCACCCATGCTAACTTCCCTAGTCCACTAAGCCACACAGGCTGCCAGACAGAGTGGAGTCATTCATCACACAATCAACAGCATGAATATATACGATGTTATTCCTACATTATTTGTGACATACAATGTGTGATTGAGTTCTGTGTTACAGCCCTGAGATTGCCTGGTCTGCTGATATACCATTGCTGATTTACTGTTAATGTAGTTTATGGGAACACTGCTGTGTTGGGGTGGGGGAACAACAGCACATGATCTGCTGGGATAGCCAGTAGTCCAGATATCATGTGACCTCACTGTTTAACATGTCCCTTGACTGATGAAGTGAATATTCCAACTATGAGGCCTAGTGATTATTAGGGAACACATACTATTGGACTGGGTACCAGTAGTACCATGTGGATGTTACTTCTGTCCACATAACCCACTATATTTCCTTGCAAAAATGCAGACGATCCACACATTCAATACCATATTAAAGTTATCCTTACAAGTAGTGAGTAAGTTAGAGACTTATCTTGCAAATGCAGTAGTTGACAGGGCTGTAGTTCAGTGCTGACTCTGTGTGATGCAAGCAGTACACAGCCAATACATGGATAGGTATAGGTTGTGTGGGTTGTCTGGCATCAACAATTTTAGTATATGTATGTGAGTAGGAGTAAGGTGTCAGTCCCTGGGGCCCTAGGTTGTCAGTGAATGTGCTATACGTTGACTCTTAGCCAAAGCCAGGGTGTGCTGGGCACACCTATGTCTGCCTATAGGGACATCATCAGGGGGTTCCTCCTTTGAATCTTCCTGTGAGTGTGAATGTGGTGATGTAAGCACAGGTCAGGGGCTGTGTATCCCTTCCCTTTGCTGTTCTTGTTGAAGCTGTTTCCACAAGATCATATTGTGTAGCATGGCGCATACTGTGAATATCTGTGCACATGTGGCTGGAGTGTACTACAGGGCTCCACCATATATACTGAGACACGAAAACCATGACTTCAGAAGCCCAAAACACACCCTCTATGATGTTCCTAGCTTGTGCGTATGCCTCATTATGGAGTTCCTCAGTGAGTGTGTGTGCGTTTCTGATGGGTATCATCATCCATGGTTCCAGTGTGTTGCCAGCATCCCCCAATAAATGGCCACGTGGGATCTTCCCCCTAACAAACATCCTGCACAGCTATGATGCATGCCAGATATGGGAGTCATAATAACTGCCAGGACTGCCAGTACACACATATATGATAAAGCCCTGGGCATTGCACATGACCTGGCAGTAGATGGAGTGGTACCCCTTGCAGTTGACGTAGATTCTACCCTCCTCACTGGGTGGTTACTTGATGTGTACATCAGTGCAATCTGTGGCACCCAGCACCTCATGGTAGTGTACTACATGGCAGAAGTGTTGCATACTGCTGGCCCTTGCCTCAGGACTGATGGGAAAAGAAATGTGCTCACTGGCATGTGGTAGCAAGGTATCCAGGAACCGGCGGAGTACCCTGGAACTAGATGCCTGTGAGACCCCATCATGTCCCCAGTTGGTCTTTGGAAAGTACCTGTAGCTAGTATCCTAAGGGCTACACATACCTTTGTTTCCACTGGGATGGGCTCCCCTCTGTTGGCTTTGAGTCTGCATTGTGGGCGGCAGAGCTCAGTGAAAAATTCTAGTATGTCCCTGTCCACCCTGTAGCACTCTACAATCTCCAGCTCATGTAGCTCCTGGAAGGTTACATTGGGCCTGAACATTCTTCTCTTTCTCTGTCTAGGCCTGGCATTGACTTCAGCATGTAGCACATACAGATGTTGCAGACCTGCAGGAGCCCCTAGCATTCTATCAGTTAAAATTCCCATGTCTGTACTCCAATGGTGCAGGGTATGGGGAAAATCAGATTGTAGGGTGTATGTCTACTTTATAGTACTCTGCTGTAGTTGCTGACTGTGTGATTGGCTATGTATGATGCATTCTCCCTGCCTGGTGCAACATTAACATCATTTAATGGCCCTAGTTTAAGTTAAACAGAGGTCAAAATTAATTAATGTGTCACTGGCTTTTAGATACAATTAGCAATGAGGCGTGCCACACAAACATGTGCCCCGTGAGCAAAGAAAGCTTAGCATTTAGTGTTCACCCCCCAGGCTTCCATGCTCAGCATGGAGGCACACCATGCAAACAGCTGAAATATGGTCCCCTTAGCTAAACAAAGGATAGAAGTGAGTGCACACACCCCTCTGCAAGGATGTGCTCAGCACTGTGGTGCACAACAAAAAGAGGCTGAAATAAGCTTAAAAGTCATTGGACACACCCTGCCCTGATGTCAGCTACCTCCTCTGTAAACAACAACATGGTTCTCTGCCTACACAAAGGGGATATGTGGACATGATTACCTCTTTGTGGTATTCGGTAACTCCACCTCATTTGCATAGGGATCCATGCTCACAGCCTGGAAACTACACACCTCAAAGCCGTACCACGTTAGTAACAGCACCAATGCACCATTGCAGATATTCCATGCAGGGTCCTGTAATGCATTTCTGTCACATAATATTTATTGTGTTTTTTCCATTTTTTTATTTTTTTTTTATTTTTTTTATAAAGCATGTTTGCGCAATGCAGCACATCATGCAAACATGCTCAGATTATTAAAAAAATAAATAAATTTAAAATTTCCTTCAATTTTTCAGACATGCAGAAGATAGTTTTACTCATATCTGTATGTGGCATGCCATTTCTGTCCATCTATTTACATTTTTACAGCCCCTTTTGTCTGTCTATACTCTTGTACATGGAATTTTTCCATGTACACTATGGACACTGACACTGGGTCTGCAGAGCTGCCTATCTCCTTGCTGGATCACTCTACCTGGCTCATTTGCATGAGATTTATCTGCTTATGAGGTGATATGCATGCCACGGAAGTTTCCATGTTGGTGCACTCATGCGCTCTGCTCAGCAGTGCTTACTGAATCTAAAAAAGTTCATGGCCATGTTAGCAGTGTGGCACAATGCCTAAATGGAAAAAAAATGTGTGGCCATTATTAAATTCCCACCAAAGACTTTTTGTAACTTAACATATGAAACTGATGGACTGATGATGAAATTTCTGGAACTGTGTAGCAAAAACGGCATTTATCCATGGAACAATTATTTGTTTTCTGGTAGTAACTTCAACGTTTAAAAATATATTACTTTGCAGTTTAGAACAGATGCACTGAAAGAATACAATGTTACAAATGCTTGCAGGATCTAGGTGAAACTGTTGATAACATTGTGGAAGTTAGAGATGACAGAAACTTTTGGAATGGAGGGTGGATGTTGAAAACT
The DNA here is from genome assembly GCF_019279795.1 of Protopterus annectens. Taxonomy (NCBI): domain Eukaryota; kingdom Metazoa; phylum Chordata; order Ceratodontiformes; family Protopteridae; genus Protopterus; species Protopterus annectens. Next base: position 946,766,498 of record NC_056730.1, read on the forward strand.
GTTTTGAAATGTGAATAAAAAACATGGTAAAACACTTGCCATGTGTTATATTTGTGGCTAGTCATAGAGGAATGTAAGATATGCTGACCAGCCTAAATCATATTTCTTTAGTGGGGACTTTTCTCATTTAACTAATAATTGTGACATGGTATAATGTAACCCGTGTCGGGAGAAAGGATATGCAACAAAAAGTGTGTGTCTGAATGCAGACTGTGGATTTTCAAGAGCAAACAGTAAATAATGAAAAAGAAGGTAAAGAGCAAGAAAACATACTAAAGTAAGGACAACAAGAGGCTAAGGGCAAGGGAGTACTAGATGAAGAAGAAACTGTAGAAGAAGAAAAAATAGGAGGTGAAACATGAGGCGAGAGAGTACATGCAGGAAGAGAGGTTAGGAGAAGGTATTGATTATGTTCATAGGTTCATAGGTCTGTACTAGGCTAATGGCCCTGGAGCCTTTACAAGCCTAGCCCATAGGATTACCCTGGCATTGTGCCACCCAACCTTAGTTCCCAGTGCCTCTGTCAAGTAGAGCCACTGGAGTGATCCCCGGGGTGAATTTTCTATTTCCCATCCACTCATCAAGATTTCTCTTGAAGAGGGCCAGTGAGGCGCTCCACTTGACATGTATGGGAAGTCTCTTCCATAGCATGGGCATTCTCTGTGTTATGAACCTGTCACTCCAGCTTGTTCTGTTGATTGTGGTAATGATGTGAGGTGTCTGGAGCATGTAGTGTGGAGGATTTCTTTAGATGTAGCATTTCTAACATATCTGGGTCAGACATGGCTTTGTAAGTCAAGCAGAGATAACCTCTAAGTAGGCGATATGAGACACAGAATAGTTGGAGTTTTTTGAGTCTGTCCATATAGGACAAGTGTTTAATGCCTAAGATCCTCTTTGTGTACTCGATGACTGGCCTAATGAGGGAAGAGTAGAGGGAGACAATTACCTCTTTCTTCCTGGATGCAAAACCCTTAATAATGAGATGTGCCACATAGAAGAACTTACTGACCACAGTGGCAGTGTGGTGGTTAAAAGAGAGGTTGCTGTCAACCTGTGTTCCCAGATCTCTTATAATGCCTTCTGTGTTCAGTGGACTACCATTGATGTGGTAATTCATGGGATCTGGGTTTTTCCCAAAGGGGATGATGACACATTTTTTGGCACTGAGCTTAAAGCCATAGTTCTGACACCAGTCATTGGTCTCAGTGAGGCTGTCTGTAGGATGTCAACATCACTTGGGGAGTTAATTATGGCTCCCAACTTGCAATTGCCTGAGACCTTTGTCAGCCAGAGTACCTTTGTGTTGGCCTGAACTTCAGAGAAGTAGATATCAAGCAGAAGAGGACCCAGGACCCAACTCTGTGGGACTCCACTCATGACTGTTCAACAGTCTGACTTGGAGTCAGCTACTTTCACACTGTGGGTTCTTTCTGTGAGCCAGTTTGCAACCCACCTAGTGATATAGGGGTTGATGCCTAGCTTAGTGGGTTTTTCTATGATTCCTGAGTAGACAATGGTATCAAAGGCCTTCGCCAGATCTAGGTAGGCTGTATGAACCAACTTGCCTTCATACACAGCTGTGGTGACTGACTCAAAGAAGTCTACCAGGTTGAGCAGGCATGATCTACCCTTCACAAAATCAAACTGTGTGGGATCCAGAGTTTGGAGGTTCCCTATATCTTTATTAGGTCCATGATGATCCGTTCCATAGCTTTGCAGATCAGACTTGTCAGGCTAATGGGGCAATAGTTCCAAGGGTCTGTAGTCGCTCCTCCTTTGTGGAGATGGATGACTGTAGTAGTGTGCCATTCAGTAGGGACAAAGCCTGAGGTGAGGCTTTGATTGAAAAGGGCACACAAGTGAGGTGCCAGTTCACTCTGTAGTTCATGTAGAACACAGCCAGGGATATTGTCAGGCCCCATAGAAACTGTATTCTTGGCCTTGGACAGTGCTGTTTTAACCTGTGTAGCAGTAATACTGGGTGCCTGGCAATCTACTGATATTGCGATTGCTCCTTTGGTGGGGGAGAGAGGGGTAAAGTTGGCACTGAATCTGTTGGCCAGTATATTGGCAATATCTGTTGGCTCAGTATAGGAGGTGCCATTGTGCAACAGCTCCGAGCAAATCTGGGTATTGCCGTGGAAATCCTTTACATAACTATAGAAGGCCTTGTAGTTGTCTTTACTCTCTGCTGCAATTCTGTTTTCATAGCTAGCTTTAGAGGATTTGATGAGGGATCTCAACTTTTTGTTGAGGCTGATAAGAGAGTTTTTCCAGTCTTGGGACTTCATCTTATTTCTCATCAGTTTCCTCCTTCTATTGTAGAGCTTGTTTATGGCAGGGGACCACCAGATTGGCTTCCTTTTTTTGGAGGAGAGCGTCTTGGTTCTATTGGGAATGGCAAGATCCATGCATTTGTGTACATTTTCGTAAAGGGCATTAGTGTGTGATTCAGCGACTCAACCAGAAAAATTGTGAGGTGGAATTATAATATGGAACTTAGGAAGACAGGGTTATTCTTGTGTGGCAGTATTATGCAAAAAAAAAAAACAGTGAAATATGCTATTAAGAATGGGAAGGCTAACAATTATGGATATGAGTTGGAGAGAACATGTTTATACAATTAACACATTATATTCATATATAACTTGTAAGGAAAGAGAGAATCTGTTTCATCAAATATTGTATGTGGTGGTTAATATGAAAATTATAATTGGGTGGGACTTTGTGATTTAAGGGGGGAATGTAAAAAGAAAGAGAAAGGTAAAAAATACAGAAAGTGATAATGGGGCAAATCAGCTGTGTGGAACATAAGTCTATGGACTTATACAAGGGGGGCACTTAGATCAGAAATTGATTATTTTGTATTTCTGGAAGGCTTGGGAGTAGCAGATGATGATACAAGTTTCTTTTCAGATCATTTAGCATTATTGAAGGAGGTAATGGAAGAAAGGGATTGTATCAAAATTGGAAGGGGAATATAAAGAATAAATGAGAAATTGTAGGATGACATTGGAAAGTGGGAAGTGTTGCAGTTCTGGGAGGCTCATATAACCATGAAGGATTTTACAAAAACTGGTCTGGATGGTGGATTCAAAATAAAAGGAATTATAAAAAGTGTTTTTTTTCCCAGTGGATGGATGAGAATAATGAAATCAAATAAACTGTGGACCCATCACATTAAATAACGAGGACTATAACATTTTTATGAGAATAATACAGAGGAGAATGGAAAGAAGGATAAGGTATATTGTGGAAGAAAGTATATAAGGTACAAAAGGGAAGGGATGTCAAGAATTGTTATTGGTTGTGAATGAAATTGTGAATGATATTATAAGTAAAAGGGAGGCTGTGAAACGTATGATAGGTGATACTTGCAAGGCATTTGATAAAGTAGGACGGGATGCTTTGTGGGATGTTATGGAGAAGTATGGAATAGGTAACAGAATTAGGAGATTGTGTATTTAGCATAAACAAGGATGCAAAAGGAGGTGATGATTCCAGTAGTTTTGACTTACACAAACAATCTAATTGTACTTGTTAAGAACAAAATATAGATGAGGGAAGTGTTTGTTTGTTTGCTTGTATGTTTGTTTGTTTGTTTGTTTGTTTGTTTGTTTGTTTGTTTGTTTGTTTAAATTGATGTTTAAAGGAAATGGGAGTAACCCTGGATAAAGAAAAAAGTAAGGGTTTGTGTTATGTGTGAGCATTGTAGGGGTATATTTTTCAATTAATGAAGTGTCTTCAGTAGGGATAACTTTTGGGAAAAATAATGTAGATATGATGCAATGGGAGGGTTTGATAAAATAAATGAAAAAGAAAAATGTCTTCTGTGGTACATGTATAGACTAGCATTCAAGAAAAGGTTTATCTGTTGAATTCTGTATAATTGGGGAAAATAGCATATATGTCAAATGTTTGTATGATCTCAGAAAAACATGAAAAGGAAATTGTGCAATTGGTGATTCCTTTCATATGGAGCTCAAGATTAAACCCAGTGAAAAGTTATGTGCTCTATATGTGGGAAGATGAAGGGGGATCAGGATTACTAAGTCCAGTTCTTTATTCTGCTTCTTTAAACTTGTATAGAGTATTAAAGTGGATAAAGGAAGAGAACGAGAAATTAATAGTGAGAATGTTTGAGAATAAGTACAAGAAGTTCTTGGATATGATGAGAATAAGAAAAAAATGAAAAAATATGTAAGTGCAGAAATTTAATACTAACATGGAAAATAAAAATTGATGATACAGAAGAAGAAATACATGGTACAATAATGTGATGAAACAATATTATTAAGTAAATCTGGGAAAATGTACCACTAAAAGTGACTAAAGCCATTAAAGTAAATAAAAAGTGGTGTACCAAGATAGTAGGGTGTCAGAATTTCCTACGAAGACTGGTAAAATATACATTACCAGTAAACGGAAATATGTCATATAAAAATAAAGTTAAAAAGTGTGTTTATTTTGTGGGGAGGAAAAAACAAAAGAGCATGTTTTTTGTTATTTTTTTAATGTAAAAGTGAGGTAAAACTGTGGAAAAAGTTGTGAAGACACTTTGAGATATTAATGTTATAAACAATATAGATATGAATATGATTATGCATGGGTATTATACAAACAAGAAAGAATATGAGAGAAGAGTAGATAAGAATTTATTTTATGTAATATGGGTTATTTGGAATGAATGACTAGATGAACTTTTGTTTAATGAGAAATGGCTTTTGGCCAATATATTGTGAAAAATTAGATTATGGTTGTGGAAGAAGGAGCAGGGGTGAATCATGGAAGAATAACAATGAGGATGTTGTAAGAAAAATGATAAATAATAAAAAAATACAAATGTGTATAAATGTGCCTGCAAATATGTACATTTTGTAAATATGTAAAATTGTTTTTAATGTTGGGTTAAATAAAGGACCCCGTACTCTTTGATACATGCCTTGGCATCTTTAACATTCTGCTAAGCTACCACCAACTCAAGCAGATATGACCTTGGTTTAACATTGCATCCAAAGGACAACACACTTATGAGTGCTGTATCTCCCTTATGCTATGCTGCAGTGTCAGTAGTCCATCAACTAAGCATGGGAATAGGGCCCACAGCATTCTGCACCAAAGGCAAGTGTGCTACATTGCACCACTGACACTGCTATGGCAGGCTTTTCACTCTAGCCACTTTCATCATCCCATCACTGTTGAGGATGCGGCTGAGGTTCATGAAGGTGATAAGGATAGAAACACCTTTCCAGGAATGGTTCTGCTTTCTTACTGGCACGTAACTCACCTGCATTGCTTGAGGTGGCTCAGTCATAATTCATCAAGATGGTGGAGGGGCAGTACAGCTAGACTAGGTCAGTGAGTATATGGTCTATGTAGAAATTTTCTAGGAATGAATAGTCGATTCACTTAAACAGTAAACCGCTATCATCAGGAAACCTGAGGAGTATGTGTATGCCCATTACCATATGCCACCCTAAGCTTTTATTTATGACTGGATCCTTGTAATATGTCTCTTGACTAGGACATGGATAACAGCAACTGTTCATCCCCCATTCTATTCCCAGCCATGTACGTTCTCTTTCAGTTGTCTCCCTCCCCATACCTTGTGCATTGTCCAGTCCCACCATCACCATTAGCCTATACTCTGTTTCTGTAACTAAGACTAAGGCTATTTAGGAGTGGCCTATACAGTGTCACCACATACATATG
>NC_056730.1:946777212-946962212 GCF_019279795.1 Protopterus annectens
TATTTTAAAACAACATAACAGGACAGTCTCAAATAAATACAGAAAACATCTAAACTAATATTTACTATATTTCTATCTATATCTAAGAGAAATCATGTTTCCCTACTTACTATTAGCAAGATAAGTGCTGATGAGAGGATATTTCCAGGTCCAAAGATAAATACAAAATGCCCAGTCTCTGACAGCGTTCCCAAATTAATATCAAAATATTACTGCTAGGTCAGCTGCATGACATCACTATTTGTCACCTGCCTTCAGTTCCCAGGCTAACAGAAATCAATATCTCAGAAATTCTTGTTGCTCAGAGGTGCAGCTGCTAGGAAGTAACAGAGCAATAAAAAACACTTTACATTTGAAACCTAGTAATTACTTTGGTTTCAAGACAATAGAAAAACTCTTAGCTCTAGACATTGTGTCTGCCTGCTACAATGAAACTAACTTTTTTATAGCATATCGTAAAACACTTTTAACTTATTTTCTTGAAGTTTTGTAAGTTAACTCTGTATGTTCCAACTTCTACCATTAATATAGTTTAAATACATTTCTGTTCTTTTCCAGTAGGGTACACTGTGGTTACATTCTTGAAGCTCAGTACATAACATACAGTTCAACACATACTTCTGCACCAGTAGTTTTATATCCACATAACATATAGTTCTCTTACATTTGTAAGACAAGCCTATGGATCATATTAATATTCACAAATGACATATGATTTTTTTCAAAATTCCAGATATCTGGGCTGGCAGTGTCGCATTTCTACATAAACCATAGTAATACTTTCAAGTGACATATACATATTTACAAAATTCCAGCTACCTGAGCTGGCAGCATTTTTGTTTGGCACAGGCTCCTTTTGTCACCATGCAGTGCCATTCATTTCCTCTGTACAACACTTGTGCAGAATTGCACAGCATCTCAATGAGTACTAGCCACAAGTTATAGTGAGCAAAACTTAGAATAGTAGCAAAGTGCTTGGATATTCATGTAACATACACTCATATAAAACAACTTGAAATGATTGGGTTTGGGGTGGTATTTGCATTCAGCATTTTTAACTAGTAAATACTTTACTAAATAAAATATCTTTTATAAAACAAAAAGAGCGATAGGTTTAAAATATCCTATCAACAACAACAAAATCAAGGGAAAGCTTCATAGCCCAACAATTGCATGGTAATACAATCCAAAAAGAAATGACAGAAATTACAACATAACCTTTATAGGTTCTTAGCTTTATAGGTCTGTACTAGGCTAACATCCACTGGGGCCATTTTAAGCCTAGCCCTGCATCCCAAATCTCTGACAAGTTGTTCTGTCTGCCTGGGATGACATGATCAACAGACTATGACGCTTTGCCAGAGATGGCCTGCACCTGTCGCCCTTGGGATTCCGGATACTGGCTAAGGCTCTTGCCAACCCTATAGTGCCTTTTTTAGGCAAGGTTCAAATGAGAAATTCACCACCATAACAGGTACAAGCAAGCAAAATCTGAGGGTAATGCTACTCAATGCTAGAAGTCTAAACCTCAAAATGCATTCACTCGAGGCATTCCTTAAAATGGAGAACATCAATATCTGTTCAGTGACAGAGACCTGGTTCAAGGCTACAGAGAGCACCCCTGCATTACCAGGCTATAATTCATACCACACCTTTTGGCCACCTAACCTGGACCGAAATACTAAAGGTGGAGGTGTGTCCATATTCATTAAGGGTATCCACACCTCCAGGGTAGTTGCTCAGCCTAATGCATTCCCAGATTATCCAAGTGCAACTAACTCTGGGCAAGACCACAATCCAAATTGTAATTTTCTATAGATCCCCCACCATGCCCCAGGATTCCCACTCCTCATTACTTGATAAACTGGAAAATATTAGGGTACAACCCAACACCCTAATAATCGGCAATTTCAACTACCCCACCATTAACTGTGAAAACTACTCATGTACCAACTCTTTTGCTCAACGTTTTCTGGAATGCATAAATTCAAACGCCTTGGATCAACTTATCCACACCCCCACCAGGGGCAGCAATATCCTAGACCTGGTCATTACCAACATGGGCGACCGGTGTTCCACACCAGAGGTCAATTCCTCGTTGGTCAGATACGACCATAAGCTAATCAGCCTAGACATCCACATCCCGCCCCACTCCCCATTAGGGAAACCTCCGTAAAAAATTTCTCCAAAGCCAACTTCATGCTTCCTAAGACTGAAGTGTCAAACTTCACAAAACCCATGCAGATGGACAATAGCGATACGACTGCTGAATCCTACACAAATTCACTTTATAAGCACTTACACGAGTGCATGGATCGTGCTATCCCTAACAGAACCAAGATGCTATCCTCCAAAAAAAGGAAGCCAGTCTGGTGGTCCCCTGCCATAAATAAACTCTACAACAGAAGAAAGAAACTGTTACAAAAAAAGAGTAAAATCCCATGACTGGAAGAACTCCCTGGTCAGCCTCAGTAAGAAGCTGAGGTCCCTCATAAAATCCTCCAAAGCTAGTTATGAAAACAAAATTGCCACTGATTCTAAAGGCAATCACAAAGCATTCCATAGCTATGTCAAGAATCTCAATGGCAACACTCAGATCTGCTCTGAGTTAAAGCACAATGGCACTAAATATGCAGAACCAACTGATATTGCCAACATCCTGGCAGACAGGTTCAGTGCTAACTTTACCCCCCCTTCACCCCCTCTCTATACCAGAAGAATGCAAAGTTCCTCTAATCATGGCTGCACAGGTAAAAAACACACTTTCCAAAGCCAAGAACACAGCATCCATGGGACCAGACAACATCCCAAGCTGTGTTCTACATGAACTACAGAATGAACTGGCACCTCGCCTAAGTACCATGTTCAATCATAGCCTCACCTCAGGCTTTGTGCCCACTGAATGGTACACTGCGATGGTTATCGCACTCCACAAAGGGGGAGACACCACAGACCCCGGGTACTACCGCCTCATTAGCCTAACGAGTCTGGTCTGCAAGGCCATGGAATGTATCATCATGGAACTTATAAACAAAGGTATTGGTAATCTCCAAACTCTGGACCCCACCCAGTTCAGGTTTGTAAAAGGCAGATCATGTCTCCTAAATCTGACTGACTTCTTTGCAGCAGCCCCCAAAGCCATAGACAAGGGTAAGGTGGTTCACACAGCCTATCTAAATCTTGCCAAGGCTTTTGACACCATCCCCCACTCTGGAATTATAGATAAACTCACTAAACTAGGTATAAATCCCTATGTCACAAGATGGGTTGCCAACTGGCTCACTGACAGAACCCACACTGTGAAAGTAGCAGACTCCAAATCCGACTTCAGACTAGTGCCAAGTGGAGTACCACAGGGTTCAGTCCTGGGTCCTCTCCTGTTTGGTATCTACTTTTCTGAAGTACAGTCTAACACAGAAGGTCTTTGGCTAATGAAGTTCGCAGATGACTGCAAACTAGGAGCCATAATTGAAACTCCTAACGATGTGGATATCCTACAAAAGGGCCTCACTTGAGACAGATGCCTGGTGTTAAAGCCATGGCCTCAAGCTCAATGCCAAAATGTGTATTGTCATCCCCTTTGTAAAAACTCTGTACCCATGAGCTACCACATAGGTGGTAGTCTACTTAACACCGAAAGTGTGATAAGACACCTTGGGACACAGGTGGATAGTAGTCTTTACTTTGATAATCACATCACCACAGTACTCAGGAAATCCTTCTACATGGCATACCTCATCACAAAAGGTTTCTCATCCAGGAAAAAAGAGGTCATTGTTCCCCTCTACTTATCACTCTTTAGACCCTTTATAGAGTGCAATGCCCCTTTTGGTATGTACTTCACAAGACATCTACAATAACTGGAAAGGCAACAGAAATACCTCACAAAGAAGATTACTGGCCTCAAGCAGATGCCCTAGGCGGACCGTCTCAAAAAACTCCAGCTTTAATCCATCGCATATCGCCTACTCAGAGGCGATCTCTGCCTAACATACAAAGCTATGTCAAACCCAGAGCTGTTGCTCCACTTAAAGAAATCCCAATCCCTCCGAGCTACATGCTCTAGGGACCTAAACCTTGTCACCACAATAAACAGAACATGCTGGAGGGATAGATTCCTGTCCCAGAGACTTCCCATACTCTGGAACAAACTACCTATCTATATCAAACAAAGCTCCTCATTAGCACTCTTCAAGAAAAATCTTGATGATTGGATGGGAAATAGGAAATTCACCCCGGGGGTCACAACTGTGGCTCTGCTCGACAGGGGCTCAGGAAAATTTCTTGCAAGGTGAAAGCCAGGGTACCTTTTTGGCTAGGCTTGTATAGGCCCTAGGGACAATAGCCTAGTACCTACCTATGAACCTATGAACCTGTTTGATAAGTGTAAGCAGGGGATTGGGAGATGAAACCTTTACAAACAAGGGCTTGGGATAGTAACGATTTACAGGCTGCCTGTGTGCATTAGAGAAATGGGATGAATTTCCTGTTCCCCATACAATAGTCCAAGTTACACCTGAATTGGATTAGGGAGGAACTCTGGTTCACATGGTTGGGGAGCCAGTCCTAGAGTTTTAGTGATCTCTGGGACATATACCTGTCTGTCCAGCAGGTTCAATTTATATAACAGCCAAGGCTTAAATCTTTACTTTGCAGATATGCAGAAGGTCCATTAGAGTAGGATCCGAAGATGCCTTGTATGCCAGGGACAGATCTCTGCTCAACACCTTTTAAGTACAGAATACAAGAATAGAGTTTTGAAGTGATCTGCACAGGACATGTTATGCCCTGTATTCTTTTAGTGAAGAACCTCTGTGGATGTTCTAGTTGTTGAATGTGCCTAGTTAGGTAGATACAAAAAGGGGCATTGTACTCAATAATGGGTCTAATAAGTGCAAACACAGTGGAACAATGATTTCCTTGGACCAAGATGCCATATCTTTATAAGTTGTACAACATAGAACGGTTTCCTCACTATCGTAGACATAAGATGGTCAAAGGCTAGATTACTGTTTATGTGTGTCCACAAGTCCCTGATACTGGGTCAGCTATTAGGGATTTGTGTCAGTATGATAGTTACCAGGGATGGCTGACTTCCCAAAGGACACTATTATCCATTTGCTGGCATTTAGTTTTAGTCCATGGCACTGACACCCATTGTTTATCTGCGTCAACCGTTCCGGGAGAGGAATAGTATTGGCCGAGGATTCTATGAATGCTCCTAATTTACAATAATATGCAAATTTGGTCAGTCAAAGGCAGTTGACATTGGTCTTGACATCAGAGAAGTAAATGCCAAAAAAGTACAATACCAGGATTGATCCCTGAGGGACTCCACTGGTGACTAGCATCTTTGTAAGGTGGACACCCCAATTCCAACTCCATGGATCCTGTTTTTGAGTGTCCTGGCTATCCAATGGCTGACAAATGTTTATACTTAATCTCCTGAGTTTATCAACAATGCCTTTGTAGGGTATTGTGTCAAATGCCTTGATCATGTCAAGAAATGAAGTCTGAAGTGTTTTCTTTTATCCATTTTTTTATGACCTTCTCAAAGAAGTCCACCAGGCTGAATGGGCATGCCCTACCCTTGATGAAATAAAGCTGGGTTGGGTTCAGTGTCTGGAGGTCTCCTATGTCATTATTGGTCATTTCCAGGATAATGTTTTCCATTGCTTTGCAAAGGAGATGACGGAGACTTATGGGCCTTGCAGTTTCTATGGTCCTTAGATGTGCAGAGGGACAATAGTTTCTGTTCTCCATTTATGAGGCATGAAGCCTGGTTGGAGGCTATGGTTAAACAGTGATTCCAGAGGGCCTGATAGCTCATATTTCATGCTATTTAGAAGGCTACCTGGAATATTGTCAGGGCCCATCAATGCATTGTTCTTGGTCTTAGAAAGCAGGAGAGAGTAGGGGGATTTATATTTCATGGTATTTCCTGAGGGGAAGCTGAGGCAGGGGGATAATTCACTTAATGCACGCAGAAAAAAATTTTTGCTCTCCTTCTCTCTGACTTGCTCTCAGTGTTAGCACTTTCATCTCCAAAAAGACTTCATCAGGCTGAATTACTCTACCTACCATAAGAGGGGCAATGTCCTTCCCATTACCACTTCCTTAAAAGTACCAAGTTCATTAATGCCTGTAAAAACACAAGCAATTAATAAAAGGTGTCATAATTTGAAATAAATATTTAGTAAAGAATACAGTGTTACTAACTTTTTCCAAGGAAGGAGAAATGTGGCTTGTATCCACAATGTAATTGTGACAAAAGAAACAATGCAATGTGTATTGTATGGGGTAAAGAATGTGGCTCACAAATGCCATTTTTTTATAGGATGCATTGCATGAAAACTCCATGAAAGTATGTATGAGCATGATTGTGCTACTAGATTTTATTAGCAATAATAAGGCATCGTATTGGCACTCCTTAGTCTATGAACATTTCAAAAGCATTGCTCTGAACCAATCAGGGACAAATCCAGAAATAATCACGGGTGACCAGGAGCACTTTTAAAATAGTGTTTCTGACCTGAGACATTGGCAGAATAAGAGAATGTAAAGTAAAAGAAGTGTATACCTCTACTTGTTATCATTATTTATTAAATGTAATGCCATATCTTGTTATCATTATTTATTAAATGTAATGCCATATCTTGTTATCATTATTTATTAAATGTAATGCCATATCTTGTTATCATTATTTATTAAATGTAATGCCATATCTTGTTATCATTATTTATTAAATGTAATGCCATATCTTGTTATCATTATTTATTAAATGTAATGCCATATCTTGTTATCATTATTTATTAAATGTAATGCCATATCTTGTTATCATTATTTATTAAATGTAATGCCATATCTTGTTATCATTATTTATTAAATGTAATGCCATACGTTTTCTCCAAATGCTGCCAGTTTACAAGAGGTTAGGAGGGCTAAAGCTAACATTTGAGTCAAAAACAGGGACATCCCTGAAAATCATTGACAATTGAGAAGTATGTAAGAATATATATAGCAAGTACATTGAAATGCGTGTCATGTGGTCAATGTACTGCTTATTGAAGCTATCTATGAGTAGTGTTCTGTCAGCATGATGAAGTCTTTATGAAGAAAATTTGCTAACACTGAGAACAAGTGTTTTTTCTCTCTGAACATAATGTTCTGGTTTTATCTTCTATCATTTCTTTTAGGACTTAATTTTAAATTTTAAATTCTTCTTTGTCATATCATTCATAGGATGCTCAACACCACTGTTACATGCTACCATATATCTTAACAGTTGCAACCTTAGACTGTACTTCTCATCTCAAGCAGAGCTAGGCAAGAGAATTTTGATTTAGAAGTCCTTGTTGTGTTGGTCTCACAGCATTCTGAAGGGATCAGTTGTTACATTATACACATGGCCGTATATTACTCAAACAACTGTCAGCCAGTAGTAAAAAATAATAATTTATGAATTATCAAATCAAATATTTCCAATAAAAAAATAAAATAAACTAGATTATAAATCTAAAAATAAATAAATAAATAAATAATCTAAATAAAATAAACTGGGTTTTTGTAACCACTTACCCCAAAAACAATATTCACTTTAATGACATATTTCTTTTTATTCATCTTGAAATAGTTTTGCTACACTCCTAATTATTGACACTGTATAACATTGTATTGCTACTTAATGCCTTGTAATAATCCTGTAACATTGCTGTTTAATGCTAATTTATAATGAAAATTGTTTAATATGTTGGAGCTTTTCTCCCTGGGCCTTTGCTGAAAAAGGGCTCTTCAGCTCATTCAGAAAATCCCGGTCAGCAAATGTAAAATAAATAAATAATATAGCAATAACCCATGCCTGGGTGTGGGTAATGCTGGATTTACCCACGGTTGGCGTGGTTTGGTCCCGAGGGCGAAGCCCGAGGGACCAAACAAAGACAACCGTGGGTAAATCCAGCATTACCCACACCCAGAAGTGGGTTATTGTATATTAATGCCATTATTTAAGAAAAGAAATGATTACTTTTCTTAAATAATGGCATTGTATAATGCCTCTTTGCTGCCCTTCCGCACCTGTCTGGTGTTCCGCGGCAGTTCTGATGTACTGCGCATGCCTACGCAGTACATCAGAACTGTGGGCAAAAGCAACGGAGAACGCAAGTTCTCCGTTGCTTTACTGTCGCACTATGTTAAATGGGTCTAACATACCGAAACAGCTTTAAAATAAGCAACGGAGACCACCGTTGCTTATTTTAAAACTGTCTCGCTATGTTAAACTCATTTAACATAGCGAACAAGTTTAAAAGCAACGGAGATCGCAAGATCTCCGTTGCTTTACATTGTCGCTATGTTAAAGGAGTTTAACATAGCGAGACAGCTTTAAAAAGCAACGGAGATCTCCGTTGCTTTTTAAATCTGTCGCTATGTTAAACTCTTTTAACATAGCGAGATGTTTATACTAACGGAAAAAGTCCGGGCGACCGGACCTTTTTCCGTTAGTATATTGAGGGATTTACCACGGGCACGCTGGTTGGGCTAGCCAATCAGCGTGCACGTTTTTAGGGTAGGCATTGTATAATAATAAATAATAAAACACTGCATTAAGTGTCACTTGGTGCAAAGTATTCTAAACAAAGAATGCTGCTTTCCTCTTTGACATTTCTTTAACAGCCCTTTCTAAGCTATTGGTGTACTGCACATTTAAACAAATACCAATTTTAATAGCTGAAAAAAATCACCTTTTCAGTTATACACATTCAAAATTATAACAGCTTTTAAAAGTCTGTAATCATGTTTCTGTTGACTAAAAATGGTACAGCCATAAGGCATTTCTGATTGTGCTAATAACTCTATATTGTTCCTGTATCCTGATTTAAAACTAATATTTCTTTATACATTTGTTAACCGGGCAAGCAATAAGACAATGGACACAAAAAGCTCTTTTTATGGGAGACCTACGAGTACAGTCTGGTCAAGTGACTTGCTCAGAGTGATACAATAAGCATATGTGGTGAAAGGATACAAACCTCTACCCTTGACTACAGGAGGCAACTCAGAATCTTAATCTCCTGTGCTAACTGTCAAATATTGCAACCATATAAACTTGCTACAGGAGCAAAACAAAATATAAACTATGATCTTGATGTCATGTGTAAAACATGTTTCATAATAATCTTCCTGCTATTAATTTAAAATTCATTGCCAATTACTAAAACCTGAAAAATAAGCCATTGCCACAAGGGATAGTACCGCTGATTACCACTGCACACTGTATATAGCTTACTGAATAGCTGTTTACTAATGCATTATTAAAACTGATACCCTTAATAAAGGAATCAGTAACACGTGCTCTCTTTAAAATGCTTACATTTGTTGATTTACATAAAGTGCAAGAAATTCCAATACTATGATACTGCAAAGCACAGAATCTCCATTTACCACTATCTGTAACATTTATTTTTTATTCAAAAGCCAATCCAGCTCAAATGAGAGCAATGACCAAATGACACATTATCTGGACACATCTAGACATTGTTTTTTTTCAAATTTGGGATAAAATGACAACTAAAGAGCTTCGGTGATTTCACTGCAATGTGAATTTTGGATCTTGCATTATTTCTCGAATGCTGCTGCAAATATTGGCTAATGCTGATAATATGTCTTTAAAGGTTAAGTGACATTAAAGTAAACAATAGTGTCTGGAGTAGTTCTGGTATTTGGGTTGTGACTTGTCAATAATGGTCACTGTGATACTTCTGTAAGGAGCTTGCATCATGCATCTGAGCCATTTGTCATTTGGGGTTCCCATTAAATTGATAGACGTTCTACCATTGCTGTAAGAATTTCTAAAGCTGAAAACCTATCACAGTCTATAATATTAAATATATATATATATATATATATATATTTTAATTTTATTTATTTATTTAACATTTGTTGAGTGGGAAAGTCTGACTAGGTTCCACAGAGCCTGTTTTCAGCAGAGGCCTGGGGAGAAATACTCTAGATGCATGTCTTTAGAATGTGGGAGGAAACTGGAGTACCTGGAGAAAACCCACACGAACGTAGGGAGAACATGCAAACTCCACACAGAAGGCACCCCAGCTGAGAATCGAACCGGAGAACCTCTTGCTGTGAGGTGACAACGTTAACCACTGCACCACTGCACCACCCATACAGCTATTGATGAATTAGCGATTCTGGTGTTGCGCTGTGTTTACGTATATCTATATGGGATCCATTCGGTTGGTCGAAGTTTCAGCACTTCGAAACTCAATTGTGCAAGACCACTTGTTCGAAGTACTGAAACTTCAAAAAATGACTACAGAGATCACAGTACAGTGCAGAATGGGAATATTCCCTTTTCCTCACTGTAGTATGATCTCGGAGTTGGTATATTTAAGTAGAGGGGTTGTGGGGGACACCCCCCACATGGGGGATGGAGAGGGGGGACTTGCCCCCCTGCAAAAGATGTTTTTGTGTGTGTGTGTGTTTTTTTTTTTTTGTGGTCAGCCAATCCGGTGACTACACTTCAGCAAAAGTACACTTTCGTTGAAATGCACTTTCACTGAAGTGGGCATCTACATTTCTTTTTCGAATAAGTGAAATTTCAATGAAGAATATATATATATATATATATATATATATATATATATATATATATATATATAAGCACTTTATAAGCTCGAAATACTGAAATCTCAAATTTCAGAATCTCGAGCTCATAAAGTGGAAGGATCGGAAGATCACAACCACAGAAGCGCGAAATTCAAAATCTCGAATGCGGGAGATTTTGAATTAGTGGTTCTGGTGTTGCACTGTTTTCATGGTTTCAGGTAAGTGTTTATGTTTAAGGGTGTTGGGTAGGGGCTGTAATGTTTGTTAGTGTGTGGTGTTACTGTGATGTGTGTGTGCGAGTGCTTGTGTGGGGGTGTTTCGTGTGTTTGTATGTAGTGCGACCTTGGAGTTAGAATATTTAAGTAGGGGGGTGGGGGGCACAGGGGAGCTTGCCCCCCTGCATATAATAAGGGTAGGTGCATGTGCTTGTTTAGTTGTGTGCGTGTGTGTTGTATTGGTGCTTGAAAGTGTTGGGAGTTTGAATTTCACGGTTTTGTGGTTTCGGCATTATAAAGTGAATCTATATATATATATATATATATATATATATATATATATATATATATATCTGCACTGAATTTTCCTAATAATCATGCCTTAATGTCCAAAAGAACAGTGGCTGCAGCTCTCAATATTACATTTCTAGTACTCCAGTATTATTTCACGACTTGGGGATTTTCCACCAAAGATGTCTGGAAATGATTATTCAATGTACACTACAAGACAGTGGTAATATTTGTCTTGTCATCCAGATGGCAAACACTTTTGCTTTCTCCTTCCTAATCAAGTCTGCCATGTTTTTAATGCATATATATTTTTTTCTCCTGTGTGATTGGATGCTAACTAATGGCTTCTCACTGATAGACTGTTAAATTCCTATAATCTACATTTTTAGTGACTTTGAACTAGTGTATCAGTTAGACAGTTTTGCAGGTCAGCTTTAATCAATCCAGTTAGGAACATATTAATGTACACTTCTCCACAGTCCAACGTAAGTTAGACCAGCAACTACATTTAGCAAACACTTATTAACAAATTGCTATCACATAAAATGTATATAACCACTCCTACTGTCATTTCATCTGCTAGCTGAATAATTGTGGCTGGAGAAATGAGTAGCTAAATCACTGACTACATTTCTTGGCAGTAAAAAGAATCAGTTAATGAGACAAGTGAGCCTATATGTCTATTTCTGTCATTGTGAATAACTGTAATTATTCTTTACTTATTATTTTAGGCATATGGAAGTAATTATGAGGAAAGCATTTTGTTTAGGTGTTGATGCATCAGTTTATTTTTATGTATTTATCCTTTGTAGACCATGTTAGCCCATTAGACTGATTGTTGCTTTCCAGGGGACACCTTTATACATTTATACTACTAGGGAAAATTTGTCTAGGGCATCGGGGAACTTTCTCTTACTCATTTTGATAGGTGTCATGGGATCTTTTACATCCACCTGATCTACCACCAATTCAGGCAGACAGGACGTAGGTTTAACATCAAACAAAGTAAGGAAAACAGGAGGAGTTGGAGATATCTGAAGAAGAAATATGAACATGGGAAAGAAAAAGAGATGCAATATGGTGCAATATCTATGCAAAGGAGAAAGCAAAATCTAATCAATACAAACATGCAGCACTAAAGATATTTAAAGAGAAATGTAGGCAAAGACATCTGGATATGGACATTTTCACAATACAAAAAACAAGAAAACAAAGGGGGAAAGATGAAAGAGAATTAGTAACAGAGAATTTATAGAAATAGAAATTGAAGTTATTGATTACCTGTGAAGTAAAAAAAAAAATATTGTAGAAAATCCAGCTTAGGTAACATTACAGCATAATAGAACAATTACTCCCCAAATTAAAGAGAAACAGGTGGAGTAAGACGCATCTGATCACTTGGCAAATAATAATGCTCTACAACCTTCAGTAGAAAACCACCGGTATAGAGGTTCAGTTGGAGTTGTACAGCAAGGAAAGGAGCAAGAAACAGTGGTAACTCTGATGCAGGCAATGTTGTGGAGTAATGGACCAATAAGTTCCTGTATGAAGGAGCAATAGATGATGCAGGATGCAGCTGAAGAAGATATTTCACAAGAAGATGCTCTGCAACTTTTTGTAGAATGCCCATACAAAACAGAGAACAAAGAATGTGCCCTCAGTTTAAAAGAAAATGATCTAATGTAAGAGTTGCTTGACTTAATAGAGATGGATGCTTATTAAAATGGATGAAAGAAATAGATTACAGAAAGTAAGTAAAACCCAAAATGTTAGAAGTCTGAAAAAACATATGAACACAGTAATCAAGACATTAAAAAGAAATTTTTGTGATATAATAAAAGTGAATAGGATGTATTACTGTGCAGCTAAACTAGTAACAGATAAAGGTAAGTCCCTCTACTCAGTCTCCTACAAACTCCTCAGAGGTAACCTATGTCTGGCATGCAAAGCAATCTCAGACCCCACTTTGATGGGACTGCTGCATATCCACAAGTCAAGCTCCACTCGAGTAACCCACATGCACAACCTCAACCTGGTCTGTGACATTAAGAGGACTTGTTGGTGGGACAGATTTGTGTCGCAGAGACTCCCCCTTTTATGGAATAGACTCCCTCTCCACATCAAGCAGAGTACTTCATTAACCCTTTTCAAGTGAAACCTAGATAACTGGATGGGGAACAGAAAATACGCCCCTGGGATGCCAACTGTGTCCCTGCTGGACAGTGGCATATTGTGCTGACTTGTTGGAACATGGGCTAAATTCTTGGCTAGGCTTGTAGGGGCCTCAGGGCCAATAGCCTAAGAACTTCCTATGATCTTATGATCCTAAGATAAAGTCTTTTCTCAAAAATACAGAGTAATAAGGGATAGGAAGGGAAGAAATAAAATACCATCATGGAAGCATCAAACAGAGAAAACTATAAAGCCAACAAGACGAGAGGTATCACTGTTAAAAGAAAATAGAAGAGGGAACAGATCACCACAAATATTTAGAAATATAGATAGTGATAAAAGCAGCACAGAGTATCAGAACAGACCAGGATCTATCATACACTATTGCAAATAACAAATTAGATATGTCAGCAGAGGCAGGAAAACTTGGAAGATATTCAGATAAATATAAAGGAAAAGTAGAAAATAAGCACTTCACTGATGACCCAAAAATGTTTTATACAGAACTGGAAAACAAAGCAAAAGAAATAGAAACACCACCAAAAAAGAAGAAATAGATATATTATGGAAAAATATTTACGAAGACCTAACCTTGCAGCTGGTCAAATGCTGTACTCTTTTACCATCTCAGAACTATGGAATGCCCTTCCACCTTCTATCAGAAAACTCAGTAATCCTGCTCTCTTTAAAAAGTCTTTCAGATCACACCTCTCTTCTCTCTGGCAATGTACTTGTGCCAAAATAGTACCTCCTAATACCTGATCCACTACTATATCCCTCTACAATATCACTACTCAAGAGCTCTCTCTGACTTGTTGAATTCAACTGCTTATGCCTGCAAAACTCTAAGTAACAATCAAAACTGCTACCCTACCTGACTAACTCCATCCTGAATGATCAAATTGTATACAATGTTGATGTGTAATGTTTGTAAATAACTTGTACCATTGTGTTTAATATTTATTTCCATGCATTGAGACTGTATATACACTTTATATTGTGCTTTTTCTTGTATGTACTATTAATGTTATGTGAAACATTTCTCACAGTGACTCTACTGAAAATGGGTTCACCTAGGCCCAGTAGACTTTCCTGGTTAACAAATGCAATAAATAAATAATAAATAAGACACTGTGGAACATAATAAATTTGCTGAATGGATACAAAAATTAAAAGAAGCATTAAGGAGTTCAAATGTACAGGAACTGGAATGGGATGAAGTGATGGCCAGAGAAATTGAAACAAAATTAAGAAAAGCTCCTAAATGGAAAACCCCAGGCCCAGATTCAGTATCTAACTTCTGGCTAAAAGTATTAGCATCTTTATATGAAGATTTAGCCTTGAGTAGGAATACTTGTATGTGCATCCTGAACAGACACCAACCTGGTTAATAACAGGAAAAGGTTACTCCTCTTTAAGAGTGCACCTGTAAACTATATTTAAAACTGTAGTCCAATAACTTGCCTTCTGACGGTGCATAAACTATATACTGGAATTGATGCTGACAGAGTTTATAGTCATTTAGAAGAAAATTCAGTTATAGCAATAGAACAAAAGGGTAACAAAAGAAAGTCATGTGGAACAAATGATCATTTGTTGCTAAATAAAGTCATAATGGGCATATGCACAAGAAAGCTCTGATGGCTGCCAGAATGATGGATCTGTGATCATCCCCTTTCAAGGAACAAAAGTGCCTTAAATGGCTTTCACGAAGAGAGGAATGACAGGTCCAATTGATCTCAGTGAGCTGATGGTTGGCAGGCAGTGATAACCAATAAATAAATAAATAAATAAAGAACTGTTATTAGAACTTTCTATAAATTCTAGTATTATGAATGCTGTTAGTCAAGTCCTTATATACCTGCACATTAAGGTAATTAACACGATCACATGAGCTTGTTAGCAGAGCACAACAGAAAATTAGTTGACTTAGTAGTAATAAGAAAAAATAAATAAACAAATCAAAAGCTGTAATGGGTGATGTAAGGACAAGGAGCAGTATATGTACCAAAAGTTCACTGGTCAATGATTATCGATTGCTTTAAAGGCAATCACAACTGCATGGGGTCTTGGTTGACATGTACTGCCCACATATAGAATCAATGAGACTGTATGACCTATCCTTGCTTGTGGAGAGCAAAGTATGTATAACTCTTTCCATGCAATCTATAGGGTACCTTTCATAGATGAGAGCTGGACATGCTGAGTGTTTCACAGGCTTCCACCTCTATAATTCTAAAGATGTTCCTTAATATACTGTTTCTACATGTGGAGTGCTATATATGGTTTCCTAGCATACCACAGGAGAGATCAAACACCATACATGCATTCTATGTTATCAGACAGCTCCCTGAAGAACTAGGTGATAAAGATTATACACATGTAGCAATAGAGATTGCTACCTGGTACCCAGATACCAATGTTTGTGAACAGAAAGCCCTACTATTCCATGAACTGGCAGGTAGTGAGTGATGGATATGGGATTATGACCAGCATGTCTGCACAGCACCCAGGCAATTTGCATGGCACACCTAGGTGCACATCTAAGGTTTATTGCATGCTGAAATTTCACAAGGCCATCTAGTTGGTAAGTAAAAGTACCATGGCTAATGTTTTTTAATTTCTTACCATAGTAATGTAGTACAGTTAAGCAGGTTTCACATTGCTTATTTTGCTGCTATTTGCTTATTAGGTATGAACCACAAATCTTAGACTAGTCCATGTATTCTAACAACCCCTAAATACTGCTTGAGCTAAATATGCACACCAGTTTTCATAATGACGCACTGATGATTAATAAAGTTACTGTAGTGCAAATAATTATCTCTAATACTGAAATGACAAACTACAGCTGCATTTAGAGTTAAGCACTGAGCACTACCTTGAAGCCATAATACCTTGTTTTCAATAACTTTTGTAGTCCTTGCTCAGTTTGTGTAAATGTGTCTTGTCAGGATAAGCAATCCAGTCAGGAGATACGCCAGTCTTTGTAGAAATCAAATATGCAGTTCTCAAGCTGTGCACTGTTGAGAAATGGTGTGCTGAAAGACTTCCTCCACTTACTTGAAAGTTATTTTGCTGGTATATATGAAGAGGGAGTCTAAGATTTTTAGGTTGTTCTGCTTGCTGTGATTATGTGCCTTTGCAAAGCTGCAAGGAAGAGTATTAAATTACTACAAAGTTGTGTCAATAATAAAATCACCATTCATTGTCATCACAGGCAGTGATCTAACCATATTGATCAATTTTATCATAATGAGAATAATACCAGATGTCATATCTGCCACTTTGATTTGGTGATACATGCTATTTATTTAAATAACAATAATAGTAAAATTGAATATTGGGCACCACTGCTGAAACATCAGTTTTGGTGGTGGTGGTTTGTGTTTCAGCAGCTACCAAATAATGTGGGTAGAAAGCTCCTTAATTTAATACACAGTAGAAGTTAACTACCCCATGCTTTAGGGGAGAGCATGTTTACACTGTATTCAGATATGCTGTTATATGGATGGAGATGTAGCGATAGGTCTGTACATTCACTCGGCCACATCTTCCTACACAGGGCAGAGCCCATGGACATCAAATTGATCCTCTATCCCAGCAGCCAGCTGAGATAATTATCACTATGCAATAGTCATGGGTGTCAAATTGGTCCCCTGCCCCAGCAAGCAATCAAGATTATTGCCATTGTACAATATCCTGTGGATATCAAACTGGTCTTCCTCCCATGCAGCCAAATAAGATTATTGTCACTGTGCAAGAGCTCGTGCACATCAAATACTTACCCTGCCCCAGCAGGCAACTGAAACTGTGCAATGTAAACAAGTTTAACATGAATAACCTAGCTGTATGATAAGGAACTCTGCTAAGTACCTACTCTGTGCTGAAAATTTGCTGTGACACCCCCCCTCCCCACTCCCCGAAGAGTAGTCCTTACTTTCTTGGGACTGCTTACTTAATTGGTCACTGCCCATTTACTTATATCATTAGATTACACTGCAAACCAGCTACACCTTACTCTTAGTTTCTTGGTGTCCATTCAGTACCTAAAACAAAACCTGTTTATTTTGTATCTAATTGTTGAACATCAGCTATAAACATTGCTTCCTGCTATAAGGCACCTCTAAAGTCACTATGCTCGACTTTGCTTCACTCCTGCACACAACCCAACCCCAGTTCCTTTCAATCCTACCTGACTCTAGCATTATACTCTCCATCTGCACTTATCACCTATGACACCCAATCCCTATACCTCCCAAAACATATTTACTACTATAATTGAATCCTTTTCTGTCTCTTCACCTAGATCCAACTTTCATATAACTTTTACCATAATTCCTAACTCCCTTTGTCCCTCCCATACTGCTTTGCACTATATCCACTCCTACTTAAACCCTCCTTGACAGCGGCTTTAAGCAAACCATTAACAAAACTCTCTCTTTCATTCATCCCATTGATCTCCCCTCAGATAGTACAACCCAGTTAATATATCCATTTTATATGCTTACATTTGTATTGATATTAACCAATGAATAGGAGCATTTTCACATGTAGCACTTATTTTTTACACTACTCTAATTTCATTAAACTCAGGCTTTCAACTCTTTCTTGATATATATTTTTCTGTTCTTATCTAGTCTTCCTGCTTCTGTTTTAAGGAGGTAGTAAGCAACTGCATGTTTGGGTTGAATTAGTAATTACTGCACAACCTGTTTCCTGCCCATGAATGCCAAGCATATTGATACACTGCTAATTCTACAAGTGTCCAGGCATGTCTGTACTGAACTGGATTCTTTCCAATAAAACAATAATTTAAACCCTTCTGAATGCTTACGTGACAGTGTTAATGTATATCTCCTAATATATGTACTGAGACAATGGCAAAATGTAAATAAGCTTGTAATATACAACCAAATAAGCAACTTGACTAACTTTAACAAAAAACCCTTTTTCACCTCCCTTTACCTCTGTAATTGGAATCCAATAAACACAATGCCCTTAAATGATGCAGTCTGTCACTTCAGCAACACTTTCTTAACATCCTAAATTAAATGTCACCAATTAGATCAAAAGGAGTAAAATCAATACCAGTTCCTTGGCTGGCAGAGGAAACTTAGCAACTATTTAGACACAAGAGACATCTGGAAATGTTGGTATACAAATAAAATACCAGCTATTTTTCAAACTTTAAGACAGATCTACATAAAAAACAGATTAAAAATGGCAAAAGGTCCTGTTACTTAAAGCTTTAACAGAAACACAAATCAACCCCATATCATTTTGGTCCTCTACTAAAAAACTTTTCTAACATGGTCAAACTACCACTTCTACCCCCATGACCAATAACGATAAGGATGACATCCCAATCCAAATTAATTCATACTTTACATACACTATTCTTTCCTTAATCAAAGAAAAAGCTCATACACACTGACTACAGATCAAACCCATTAAACAACAACACAGAGAGCTTCACTTTTCAACCTGTAGAAACTTCCATTGTAAAAATGTTACATAATCTAAGACCATCAAATGTAGGTGCTGATAACCTGTCAGCTGACTATCTAAAAGTAACAACAGATGCTCTGGTTCTCCTCATCTTCATATTAATAAACCATTTGATCACATAAATCCATGTCCCTGCCATATGAAAAATGTCATGCATTATTCCATTGCACAAAGATGACACCTCTGTTGACTTCTCAAGTTACAGTCCCATTGCAATATTACTATTAGTGTCAGAAAGATGCATTCATTCCCAGCTTATTAACTACCTTGCTAATAAAAGTCTCCTAGCTAAAACACAACATGGCTTCCATCCAAGCTATATTGTACCACTGCCCTACTTTGCTTCACAATACCATAAATCAAATTAGAAACAAATGTGCACCATCTCTCGTCATTGATCTTTTAAAAGCCTTTAATACTGTCTGCCACCAAAAACTCCTTCTTGAGCTATTATCACATAGACTGAGTCAGTCTTCCTAGACCTTGTGTCACAGCTATCTGTCAAACAGACAAGTGTCAAATGAAGCTGAGAATTTTCACCATCTCTCCCAGTCACAGCTGGACTTCCGCAAGAATTAATACTGGGTCCTTTCTTATTCAATATTTTCACTTACCGCAAGCAATCTCGACACCACTGTACTTATCTGCTCTGCCTTGATGCCCTGAAAATAAAAAAAATAAAAAATTGCTCAGCTCTCCTTTTTTGCTAGACAATCTTGGCTAGGTAAATCCCACTTACTCTTTACCGCTAAGAAATACAGTGACCTAAAACATACCTTCATGGTTCATACAAACATACTCACCAACTTTGAAACTGAAGCTGTTCCACATACTAATCAATGACCAGCTAAAATGCAACCAGTACTTCCATCAAAACATAAAAAAAAAAAAAATGCAGATACACACACATGAAAATTGGCTCCCTGTACAGGGCTAAGCAATATCTCCCACTATTGCTGATATTCTATTGCCAGATCATACCTACTCCCACCTCTCCTGTATTCATGTCCTATTCTTGCTAATCTAAACAAAACTGAAAAACTAAAATTAAATACAGGCTATATCAAACTAGCTAAATTTGTTGCAAACTCCCCATACAAAGTCCATCATTGTACTGCCTTAAGAGAGCTAAACTGGCTAGAATTACCCAATTACTTATTCTATTCCCAATTAATCACAACACACAAACTTATTCCATAAAAATGCCTGTACTCCAAGATATACTGCAATACTACTGCTGTACCACACCCTGCACTTTATAAACAATTCATTCCTGGATACCACTTAGGCCATCAGCAAGACAGGAAACTCCTTCTACTCCAAGTATGTATCAAACTCGTGGAATTCTATCCCATTCACTCCCAAACTGACAGAGAAGTTAATATGTTTCAAAATCAAGAATAATCAGTTCTACACCCTGACAACCTAACCTAGATAATTATCACAGCTGCACGAATATTTCTCTCAAAATATCCTTGAAAGATCCTTCATGCATGAAATATTTTTATCACTTTCCTCTCCTCTCCTCCCTTATCATTTACTTGATATATACCTCCTTCAATGTCCATCACACTTTCTCCACCATTCATACTCCCCCATCCACTTTTTTAATTTAAAATAATTAACCTCCAGGAGGATTACTCTTCCAGTATACTACAATTTACTCATTCATGCTCTTTAACTATTTCTCTTTTAATAAATACTTTTAACTCCTGAAACTAGATTGGTTTTCCAATCACACCATGTATGTATGTGTGTGTGTGTGTGTGTGTATATATATATATATATATATATATATATATAGGTTTATATCATAAATTTGAACGCTGTGAATGTTGAATACCAAAACATCAAACTGAATACACCGAAGTGTAAGAAGTTCGAAAACGCAAAACTGCGAAGACTGGAACTATGAATGGTCATAGTTGGCCCTTCTGTACCCTGATGTTTGTCTCCACTGTGGTGCGATCTCAGAGTAGGTATATTTAAGTAGAGGGGTTGGGGGGCACAGCCCCTCACATTGGGCGGTATGGGGGGCAAAGCCCCCCACATTAGTAATAGTGTGAAGTGTTTATGTGTTGTTATGTTGTTGTACGGGTGTGAAGTTGGCCAACAATTGCTATTCGGAGTTCTGTTTTTCAATGTTGTCAGTTTTTGGAGTAATTAAGTTTCAAGGTTTGGAGTTCGATGTTGTGGTATTCGGTGTTTTCACAGTTCAAGTATATGATATAGACCTGTATATATATATATATATATATATATATATATATATATATATATATATATATATATGTGTGTGTGTGTGTGTGTGTATATATATATATATATATATATATATATATATATATATGTGTGTGTGTGTGTGTGTGTGTGTGTGTGTATTCATACCTATCATCTGCAATATCTGAATTAATGTTATGTGAAACAGTTCTAAAATTTATGGCACAAGTTCATGTTAGTATATTTCATGTTCGCTGTGCCACCATGCAAATGCATAATCTGTTTTAACAATATGTTAACAACTCAGTTTCTAAGCTACAATTATAAATATTAATTTTATGTGAATCATTTCTGTATTTTTGGCTATACATTTATGTAAAGATACTGATTCTATGAAGCTTTTTTCCTCAGGCCTTCATTGAAAATGGGTTTTCCACTCCAGTCGGACTTCCATACTTTCAACAACAAAGATATAAATGAATAAATAAATAAATAGATTATCAGTCAAAATGAATGCATACTCTTCACAGATTATCAGTAAACACAAGTAAATTTAGATTGATCACATGGCTTTAGCATTTAGCATTCTATTTTAAATGTTCAGGGATTTGGGCATCTGAAGTTGCAGCTGGGGTAACAGTATATCACAATGTGCTTCTCCACAGGATTGGAATAATATGGTCATAGTAAGATACTACAGGAAGTAGATAAGTCATAGAATTCTTTATCAATTATAGTGAGTCACAATCAATGCCTGGAAGCCCTGATCATTGGGCATTACAAAAGTCCAGCTGTGAAAAGACTAGAGCATGCACAAACAAAGGTAAATTATATGAAGGATTAAATAGAGAGATGATCCTTAAATGATGATATAAGGGCTGGATGAAGGGTGACACCATGACACTAAGGGTGAGCCAGTCATCAAATTTCACCACTAAAGTCTCACCTTCATCATAAATTCCACTTTTTCACCACAATACATGATACTCAGAAACAAAAATGGGGTAGAAGAATTATAACTGGTGGCATGAATGACCATGGCAACCATGTTGGTGTTACTGACGTTCAAAGAATCATTGATAATTCAGTTATGGATGCATTCCAAGACTGGAGTAAGTTTTTTTAAGGTGGCTTTACAATCTTGGGGGAAGGAGATGTCAGCACAACAACTATAGTTTAGCCTTCTCCTTTTAGTAATGTCTCCAACTTGTAGAAAGTATACAGTGAAAAGTATGCAACCAGAATTGAACCCCGTTGTGCCCAACATGTTAGTGAGGTTAGAGAGGAAGTTTAATTCCAGGCAAAACTTGCTAACTATGGTCAGAAATGAAGGAGACAAACCATTACTGTACAATACCCAAGATACCACAGAAACAATTCAAATGGTCCAGCAAAGTTTCATGGTGCACTATGTTAAATAGTAAAGATAAATCCAAACTGACCAAGATAGGATAAAAAAGTTTGATCTTTGGCTATTAGGAGAATGCTAAATATCTTAACAAGGGCAATTTCCATACTATGCCTAGCCCAAAAATCAGATGCACATCCAAAACCTTAAGAGCCTTGCCAACAAAGGAAAGGCTTGAGATCATTTAGTGATTACTGAGATAATCAGCATCTAAACATGCTGTCTAAATAATACATGTACCACAAGCCTTATTTGATTTATTATTATTATTATTATTAATAATAATAATAATAATACTAATAATAATAATAATAATAGCAATAATAATGTGAAAATTCCATTTATGAGGGACAGAGCAGGAGTCTGATAGAGGACAAGGCCTACAATTTTCAAGCAAGATGTTACAAGCTTGTTTGGGCAGAAATGGAGTCCACGGGTGGTAGAACACATTCTGACAACCTGAATGTTAAACTTGTTATAATCAAAAATATCAAAATCAAGCCAAGAATAAGATGACAGTGAAACATTAATCTGGACCACTGAAAGCCCTAAGAGTCCAACATAACCAACACTAGACCTCATAGAGGGACGGCTAGAAGTGAAGTACAGACAAAAAGTTCACATTCTTTGATAAAGATCTCTAGGTGTCAAGGTAAAATGAGCTGCTAAGCCTACCCACTAATGGGAAGAAGGATGCATCTTGGTGGTTCACCACTATTGGGATTTTTCAGTGACAAAAATAAAATACTTCTTTTGGCAACCACAGCCAGGTGAGAAAATACCTTCATCCAATAGAACCCTTTCCTCCTCCCAAGGTAGTGCAAGCCCATCTGTACTCAAGCATTCATTCTGCCCTTCTTAAATTTCAGAACTCAAGATCATACAAGTCTCATGGCTCAAGATGAATAGCACATACTCAGACAGGGGCCATACAAATCAACAGAGGCTACAAAAGCTTTAATATAGACTTCAGCAGCCTCAGCAACATCTTCCATACTGCCTTCCTATGAATACTGTTGAATGGTAGAGACCAGTAAATCAGATGTAACACAACTCAGATTGCTATATGCCATCAGATCTATGCACTGGGGAACCATCCTAGGTAAAGCCACCAAAAAGCAAATTAGGCTATGGTAAGACCATGTGTCCATCTCTACCACCAAGTCAGTAATCATAATACCAGTCTGATACAACTAATCCAATGGTATGCTTATGCATGTGGGTTGTGGAGGTAACCATCCCAGGAAACCCAAATCCCTACATAACACACAGGAATTCATTTACAAGAGATAGCAACTCCTCATCTAAACGCTTGTTGAAGTCACACACAATTAACCAGCTAAGTAATAACAACATGAAGGAGATAAGAATGACAATAAACATCTGAAGCAGCATCCTTGCAGTATCTGGTGGATGGAAAACAAGAAGGTACCAACATATTCTTCCTGCTTCGTTATATAGTCAAATGAGTTAGAAGTTCCTGCTGCGACCTCTTTCAAATCACTGGTCATAAAAAGAAGATAGAAGCCCCACTGTCAGACTTCCCAGATGTATAATGTGGCAAAATTAAAGGCCAAGGGGATACAATGATTATGAGATTTAGGTCACAGCTGATATTTATTTATTTTATTTTTATTTTATTTGATATTTGTTTACCTGGAAAGTTCGACTTGGAATAAAGCCAATATTCAGCAGAGGCCCAGAAAGAAACACTCCAGATGCATGTCTTTATAATCAAGACATATTTTGGTAATAGATTTCACATTTAAACAAAGCAGCTTAAATATTATAAATGGTTCATTTCTGAAAGAGCTAACAATAAATCATAGTTTCCTGGCTGGAAATGCATGCTGGATAACAGGTCCACATTATCTGTCCTGAGTGAAAAGGGGATCTGAGGGTACTAATCAAAGAACTGTATCTTGAGCACCAGTGACATACTTCAACCCATGATGGGTACGCTTTACAACAGGAATCTGGCTATGTTCATACCCAAAAGATCCCATTGCTGACAATTTCGAACAACTGTCCTGTGCCCCCTTCGAATGCCCTGCAACACTGGAATGTATCAAGGGAAAGACTGGAGGCATCTAGGTCAGTTGTAAAGCTTTACTATAAAAATTCCAATATAGTATATAATAGATAGCAATATGCAGGCCTCATGTAGTGCAAATTTAGTAAGATTATAGTAACTCAAGAACATTTGCCAGAATAGCAATAATAATTGCAGAAATAGTTACTCAAGGATGGCATACTTATAAACAGTAAACTTATACATAACAGAAGTCCCAAAATAAGGGAATGGACAGCTCACAAAGAAAATCAGGCAATAGCTCCTTAAAAAGAAAAGCAGCAGATAACAGATCCATCACATTTAATGGCATAAGGCCAAACATTTGAGCCAATAAGATGAAAAACAGCAGGACCAACAGACCAAAAACATAACCAAAATGACAAATTAGGGAGCAAGGTGACTGTGGCAAGGAATTCAGGCCATAACGGATTATAAGTCTACTTCTCGGTGTGAGGACAACACTGAATTCCTGAACAAGCTCAACATATATTTCAGCAAGTCTAAAGAAGGAAAAAGTATGAAACCAATGAATGCTCCAACAAGACAGAACAAAGAAGTGCTCATCCTAAATCCAACTGATGTCCATAGAACCCTGAGGAGGATAAATCTGAGAAAAATGGCTGGTTCCATTCACATTTTTTATAAAATCCAGTGTTTGTTCTCATTTCATAACTATATAATAGTTGAAATTCATTCAGTGCAATCCTGGTCTTTTGATATTTTCAATACCAGACCCAACTCTTTCAATGTTATCTCCTTCACTAATATTTGACTGCTTTAAATATTTTACTCATTCCAGAACTGTTTCTTTTCCAATTTAGCATATATTTCAGCTATATAACTTTCTATTTCCTTCATGAGTTCTACTTGCAGCCTTATATGTTTGCTTCTTTTTTCAATGACCTATTCTATTAACATTTCACCTACTTTTGTTTCTTAGAAAAGCTGATACCTCCTCTTTTCTACCTTATAATAAATACAGACACTTCTTTCTTTCTTCTTTATTGTCTGTAACTCTCATTCATTTATCTGCTATAGCTAACATAATCCTCTTCCATCAAATTACACATCTGATTAATCAAATCTCCATATATCACTTTTATTCTCGTAATGAACCTTTTTTTCTAGCTGTGGATTCATTTTTGTACTTTTTTATAAATGAGCCACTGCTCTGTTTTCCATAATTGTAGCACCTCTTGATGTAGCTCTTCTTTATCAGACGTAATTCCATTAACATCTTAATAATTTTGCCTACCTGATGATATAACCTCTCTTTATCAATAATAATTCCAAACTTCTTAATAACATGGCATACTGGAAATACTTGTATTAACAGCTATTATTGCCCATATAGTCAAAAGAACAGAAACGTCTGCTCATAAATAGTCCCCTAGAATTCTTCAAAAGATTTTGTAACACATCATCTGCAAAACCTTGCAAATGTAGCAAAAAATCCAGACTTCCTTTGATGCTACATTTTTATCAGTTTTGTTCTCATTTATCTCATTTTATCGTACTACACTTGTATTACTGCCATTCTTCTGCAAATAGCAGAAATGACTAAAAGAGTAAGGGAGGTTTTCTTAATCCTCCTTTTCTAAAATACAAAGTACTAAGAAGGATGGCAATTCCTTTCCCCAAGTCCTCTCATTCAGCAGGTATGCTCTGCTAAGTAGAACAAACAACAAAAACCAGGACATGCATAGGACAATTTGGAGCCACAGTGAGGAAGCCATGGGAATACAAGGGAGCAAGGAGAGAAGAGTGGAGAGATAGTGAGGAAAAATATTTTTTGTTAGTAGATTCTCTCCCTTTTCAAATATATTATGAAAGTTGGTCAATATTTTTGGCCTATTAGTCATACAGAAGATTTTTGAATTTAATGGAATGTTTAAATTTGAAGAAATTTCAGGTGGAAGGAACCCATGTGGGATCCTTCCCCTGTGGGAGATGCAAGGTATGTGTCAGAATAAAAAATCTTAGTGGTAGCAAGATTAATGGTAGGAATTATACAGCTATTGATCATTCTGATTGCCATTCTTGTGGGGTGGTATACATCTTAGGTTATGGATGTGCACCCTCAAAATGGTACTTGGGGCAAACTAAAAGAATGGTTAAAAGCAAATATTGGAACATTTGAGAGATGTTAGGAATGGTAACTCAGATAGTCATGTGGCTCAACATTTTCACTCTATACATGCAGGTGTAGATAGTAGAAGTGATTTTGCACATAAAGCACTACAAATATAAACCAGGCTTATGATTAATTTTAAGACTTTATATTCAAATGGTTTAAATTTAGAGATGAATGTTAATATATAATATTCACATCATATGATATTGTTTGTTAATGTTTTGTACATATGCTATTTGTATTTGAACAGAGGGGCAAGCATGTTTGGGGGGTGTAATTCAAAGCACATTGACCATTTGAGCACTTTAATGAAGAAATTATGAGGTGTTAATTTGTTTATGTATAAAAAACTGCATTTATGGTGTTTGAATTATTCCTTGAAGGCATGTGGCCGAGGTACAAGAAGCACCAGTAAATAGTTGGATTATGCGGTCAGCACTGCCTTGGCTCTGGTTTTGTTGTTTGTTCTTCTATGCTCTGCTAAGTATGCAACTTTTTGGGGAAACATGGAAACATATCTTACAGTGCAGAATTTAAATTATCATGTATATGTACTTACTAACCTTATTTGTATACTCAGTATATACTGAGTGATCCAGCTCCCTCATGATTATAAATAGAATGATGGCAGTATAGAAGTACAGGAAAATGAATGACTGGATAAAGTTTTCAATTGGTTTTATTGATAAAATCAGTAGATAATAAGTGCGCATGTGCCTGCCTGTGTGGAGTAGTGTTTTACTGTTTGCATGATTATAGAATCTGTGTGTAGTAGCTTTTAATAGCTTTTGCTATTTATGCCTCATTTTTGTTTAACTTAATTTCTGCTTTTCTGCTTGTTGTCAGTGTCATGCCATTTGTATATCTAGCTAAACCTTTTTTAAGCTTCAATACTGGGAGATTTTCTGCAGAAGAAGAAAGGTAGTATCAGTGAACTTTTTATATAAATTAAAATAAAAGGAAGGGAACTGTTTATATCTAGTTATTTCTTTTAACGGCTGTATTATTTAAGATACTTGAAGTACTGTTAGCTTAATTATTTGCTGGGTGTGCGACCTGGACATTTTTAACTCCATCCATCTATCCACAAACCCTTTTCCCATTCTACACATGGGGTCAGGGTGACTTTTCACCAGTGACAATAATCCACACTACTAGGTGGCTTTCCCTACCATGGCTGGACATTATTAACTGCTGCCATGTAAACAGAGATACCATACAGGCCTTAGCTGACATAGAGTCCAGTGAGATGTGTGGAATACCTTTCCCATGGGACACAAAGGTTTGTGAATCAGTATTCAACCTTGCTATGGAAACCTTTCAGCATCTGGCATGTTGGCAGGGGACAAGTTAGGTATCAGCAGGTATCAGCCACTCAGATCTTTCACCATTTCCTTGACCTAATGCTTCAAGATGTAGAGGAGCATATGTTTTTCCATGGACAGCAGATGAGAGAACTAGCATTATACTGACATATTGACTGCACCCACATTATTATCAAGGACATATCTGCTCCTAGTGGCATCCAGTATATCAAGCAGAAGGACTTCAACTCCATATCTATCAGGTCAGGTGGTGTGCACAGATTATTATATTAAATACAAAAATAAAAAGCAAAAATGGATCCATTAACTAGTCCAGTTTTTTTCTATAATCTATTTGGTATATCAACATTTCAATTTCACATGATCTAACAATATTTCCTCTTAATTTCCTTAATATAGGGTACATATCATTTCCATACATCAGTTTCATGAGTTAAATCAGTCATGTTTCCTTGAAATATTAAATACAACCAGTTAACCTATCTTTTTTCCAAATTCATTTAGTAACATTGATTTAATAAAAATTTTCTTTTAATATATATAACTAAATAATATATAATGTAATGCAGTTTTATTGTATTTAAAACACATTAATTCAAAAACATTTTCTGATTCATACTCTTTGGATTTAAAGTGCCATACATAAGCATCATACAAGTTTATAATTGTAATAACCTGGCTTAAAATCAAATCCGCTGAATAACGAAGACTTGATCATGATATAAAAAATATGTCTGTGTACTTCCCTCCATAGCAGTCCAAAAATGGAATGCCACAGGATTATTATCATTTCATTTCTACTATTCCCCAAATGTTCCATAACCCTTATTTTAACCTTCATTCTGTCTGTCCAACATTGAGATGTTTAATTAGTTTATATATACAGCACCTCATGAATCACAATTAAAATACTCATTAGACAAGTGTAGAATCCCATTTGTGTTCTGTCTCTGCAAATCTTTCAGTTTTTGCAAGCCTTACAGGGACTACTTTATGGTTTCTGAAACTAGATATTTCAATTCTTCATCCCCTTTTATAAAATGCCACCTTTCTTTTCTCCATAACTGCTGAAAAGGATGTGTATGTTGACAAAATGTATACATTTCCTTTCTCATTATGGTCTTTTTCATTTCTTTTTTTATACCTTGCCTTTTTATTTATTTGTCTCCACCAGAGTATTTCCATATTTTTTTTTCTTCTGCCCTTTCTAATTGTCTTTCTGAATAACCTCTTTTTCTAAGTTTATCTTTGGACATTTCAATTTCTAATTTTCCTTGTCCATCATAAGTTTTTCTAAATGCTTGACTAAATTCAACATAAGATAAAGAGTCAACTAGATGCATGTAAACAATATATGCAACCGTAGCTTTCATGTGTGTTTTGTAAGTAACCTTACATTCTTATTTTCCCATTTTTGTAACATCTAAAAAAATAATCACATTTTACTCAACTCAGAAGTCAACACCAATCCTTGCATATTAGCCTGTAAATTTTCATAAAAAATATAAAAGTGATTAACTTCACCCTTACACACAAAAATAAAATCATCTATATATCTCTTAAATAATACAACAAACCTTTGAAAAATGTTTTATACATACATACACACACACACACACACACACACACACACACACACACACGTATATGTATATATATATATATATATATATATATATATATATATATGTGTGTGTGTGTGTGTGTGTGTGTGTGTGTGTGTATAATATATGATATATGTATCTATATATATATATGTGTGTGTGTATGTGTGTATATATATATATATATATATATATATATATATATATATATATATATACGTAAAAGGGAGAAAAAGATGGCCTTACTGCTGTCCCCCCTGTCCTCTGTTATTAAGTCAATTGTTATCAAACAGAAAATAGTTGTTACAGAAATGAAATTCTAAGCAAGACACAATAATGTATGTGCAAGACCCTTCACTCAACACCTTACAAAGAACCTCTAGACCCCATCTTATCCTGAATATTAGTGTATAAATCTTTATCTTCACTATGGCACAGTAGAATGTGTGTTTTGTCAAATTAGGTCTTTAACTGCATCAAGTAGCCTGTGAGTATTTTTAATATGAGATGGAAATAATTTCTAAAATTCCTTTAGCTGACATATTAATGAACCCTCTTTCTGCACATATGACCACAACCCAGAAATGATCACCCTTCCTGTTAGAGCCACCAAGCTTTTATGAATTTAGGAACAGCATACATCACTGAATATTTTCGCCTTTTTACGTTTGCAACTAGGATTGTGTTGGTGTGGTTTGCTTTAATTTATATAAATATATGGCTGCTTATGTTGTAAGTGATGGTTTAATAAAGCTGTTTATTGTTTAAAAAAGGTGTTTAAAAAATCTACCCACATTTTTGTGTTGCAAAAAAATATAGCTTCTCACATTTCTCTAATAATCAAACAATAGTGCATTAAATTTATTCTGTGGATTTTTCCTCGAATGCTCTATAATCTTCATTGTTTTTAACAATGTTCTAACCATACTCACATAACCATACTCACATAATGGGTTCTCTCCAAAATAATCCAATTGCCCCTTATCCGAGTGTTTAAAAACATATATCGTTCATTCTTGTTTTAAATCTTGTGACACTCTCCATTCAGTTGTAATAAATGATAGCATTTTTATTATTATTTTTTATACTGCAAGTAATTGTTTTCTTATTTTTAACCACTAATTGTTCAAACAATCTTATTATTGTAAAAGTCTTACATGGCATAGCATTACTTTTGACATCTAGTCCTGGCAAATACAATCTACTATAATCAGTATGATACACACTTTCCTCATTTTCATCATCTTCCAGTAATGCCATATCATTAAATTCCACATATTTATTATTTACTTATTTATTATTGATATTTAAATTCATTAATAGATTTAAAAGATTGCTCATATCAGAGTATTGTGTACACTTGCATCATCATTCTGCTGGTTGAAAAATACTTTGAGATGTTATTTTCTACAAATGTTCTCAGTATTAAATGATAAGTCCACATAATTATTGATATGTCTGGGTACAAAGCATACCACTCAACTGGCCAGATTTTTCAGAAGGTTCAGAAGTTTTACCTCATATTTTTTGTCTATTTCTCATAAAATTGTATTTGTCTGGCAAATCATTGGCAAATCATTGAGGACTGAAGTCAGAAAATTAATAGCAAATATTCAAGTTTCAGACTTCATATACTTCAGAAAATTTGTGCTAATGCAAATCCTGTCATTCTATCAACAGATTGTAAGAGCAATATTTAAAAAAATGTCCCCATTTTTCTGCCCTTGTCCCCCAATTATTTATGACTTTTGTTCAGATTTCTTGCTTTAAGATATTGAGAGGTATGGTACAAACTATAATTTTATCTAGCATGGATACGGCAGCTTCACTGAGGTCCAGTTTTGAAAAGTTAATTATTTTCAAGTCCATTTTCATATTTCATCTCCCTCAGCATCCCTTTCTGTTTCCATTTGGTCATCATGGATCAAGGGATTTTCTCTATTTTCTCTCATTTGATTTCCAAAATCAATGGTTCAACATTATCTTCCAAATTCTCAAAAGAAACATGATTGCTTTTCTTACTTGCTATCATGTCAGCTGAAAATGCTGAAGACTATCTATGAATTCTACTCACATTTCTGATTGTTTCACTTTTAGTCTGTAAAATGAGGCAAACTTTATAAACAAATAAAAACAGGTAAGCACTTTCATGCCAAACTGGCACTTCCTCAGACCACACAAATATTCAGAATTGTAATCACACAAATATAACAGAATCTAATTGCAATCATCACCAAAAAGATCATGTGATTTAAGTATTAGTTTTAAAGAGACAATTTCCTTTTAGCCTAACCCTTTATCAGATTGTAATTGTAAAATCCACTTTAATTTTATATACTCTGTTTTGATTGCACCAGTCCCTCCTCTTAAATTAAAATACATCAGCTCGAATACAAAAAACTTAAAATTATGTCAGTTTCCATAGAAATTCACATGGTTAGCCAAAGCATTAATATGTTTATTCTTATCATTCTGATGGTCAAGAATATGTTCTTTAGAAGGGTGATTGGTTTTACTAAATAAAATGATGAGCAGAGAGTGCAAAAAGCTATATATACTAAGTCAGAACTCTTACAGTAACCATAAAACTTAAAATTATAATTGTGACTGGTCTCAAATGTCCAAATGTGGAAACAGATAAAATACATTTACAAGCACTACAGCTGTTACAGGGAAATGTGCCATTTTGTTCAGAAATCCTATTCATATGTTTATGATGTCTATAACACAACTGGTGTTTAATAGATTTATGGCTCTTAAAAGGAAACTTGGGTTTATCATCCAGAATCTTCTTAAGTTCTTTGTCCACCATCAAGATGTACCAATTCTTTTTAATTATATCACATTACATACTACATTGATATCACTGGAATAAGTTCATAGGTTCATAGGTTCATAGGTTCATACTAGGCTATCTGCCCTAGGGCATTTATAAGCCTAGCCAGAGTGTGTTTTGCTTTCGCCACCCATTTTAAATTAATTTTGCTATGCCCTTTTTCGAGGTTAGTATATGGTGCCTCTGTCTAACAGTGACACAGAAGTGATACCCGGGGTAAACCTACTATCTCCCATCCACTCATCAAGATTCCTCTTGAAGAGAGTCAATGAGGGACTCTCCCTAATCTGGACTGGGATTTTATTCCAGAGTGAAGGGAGCCTCTGGGTTATGAATCTGTCCCTCCAGCATGTCCTATTTATTTCAGTGCTGAGGTTCAAGTCTCACGAGCACGTAGCTTGATGGGATTTGGATTTTCTGAGGTGCAGCATGTCCATTAATTCCAGGTTGGACATGGCTTTATACGTCAGGCACAGATCGCCTCTGAGCAGGCGGTATGACACTGAGTAGAGCTGGAGTTTCTTTAACCAGGCAGCATATGGCATCTGTTTGAGCCCTTTGATCCACTTGGTGAGGTACTTTTGGGGTCTTTCCAGTTGCTGCAGGTGTCTGGTAAGGTACATCCCAAAACAGGCATTGTACTCAATTATGGGCCTGATGAGGGATGAGTAAAGAGGCACGATGACCTCCCTTGATCTAGATGCGAACCCTTCATGATTAGGTGGGCTATATAAAATGTTTTTCTAACCACTTTGGCCACGTGGTTGTCAAATAAGAGATTGCTATCAACTTGGGTCCTAGATCCCTAATTACTTCTTCTGTACTTAATGGATTACCACCTATGTGGTAATTTGTGGGCACTTTGTTTTTGCCAAAGGGGATGACCATACACTTTCTGGCATTTAGCTTGAGGCCATGGCTCTGGCACCAGTTGTCTGTTTCTATGAGGCCCTTTTGGAGGATGCTTGTGTTGGCTGGAGAGTCGATTATGGCGCCCAGTTTGCAGTCATCTGCGAACTTGGTCAGCCACAGTCCTTCCATGTTGGCCTGTACCTCCGAGAAATATATACTGAACAAGAGAGGTCCCAGGACTGAGCCTTGTGGGACGCCACTTGTAACTGGTTTGGAGTCTGAAATGGCTCCAGCAATTCTAACCATGTGGGTTCTGTCCTTGAGCCAGTTTGCAACCCATCTAGTGACATAGGGGTTTATATTTAAGCTGGTGAGCTTATCTATAATGCCTGAGTGGGGTATTGTATCGAAAGCTTTTGTGAGGTCCAGGTAGGCTGTGTGGACCACCTTCCCCTTGTCAATGGCCTTGGTGGCTGTTTCAAAGAAATCAACCAGGTTTAAGATGCAGGATCTGCCCTTAACAAAGCCGAACTGGGTAGGATCCAGTGTCTGTAGGTCCCCAATATCTTTATTTACGAGGTCCATGATGATCCTTTCCATAGCTTTGCAGACCAAGCTAGTCAGGCTTATGGGGCGATAGTTTCCAGGATCTGTTGAGGCACCACCTTTGTGGAGAGGGACCACTTTTGCTGTACACCACTGTTTGGGTACATATCTTGTAGTAAGACTGAGATTGAACAGTAGTTTTATGTTTGGGTTTAGCTCTTCTTGGAGTTCATGTAGGACGCAGCCCAGGACATCGTCTGGTCCCATTGATGCTGTGTTTTTTGCTTTGGAGAGGGCAGCTCTTACATGAGCATCTGAGATGTCAGGGGGGCAGCAAAGCATCTGAGATGTCAGGGGGGCAGCACTCTGCTGGGATAGATATTTGCCCTTTTGGTGGGGAGGGGGGGGGAGTTTGCACTGAACCGGTCAGCTAGGATGTTGGCAATGTCTGTGGGTTCGGTGTATTTTTTGTCATTTTGGACTAATTCTGAGCATATCTCGGAATTCCCACCCAGGTTCCTAACATAACTAAAGAAAGCCTTGTGATTATCCTTAGTGTCCTGTGCAATTTTTCTCTCGAAGCTGGCCTTAGACGATTTTATGAGTGCCCGTAGTTTTTTGCTAATACTGATCAGAGATGCCTTCCCTTTTTGGGATTTTGCTCTATCATATAGTAGCTTCCTCCTTCTATTGTATAGTTTGTTTATGGCTGGGGTCCACCAGACAGGACATCTGCCTTTGCAGGATTGGGTCTTGGTTTTATTTGGGATTGCATGATCCATGCATTCCTAAAGGTGTTCATAGAATGTGTTTATAATGGATTCTGCGGTCTGGGCCGTATTTTCCACAGGCCCGGGGGCTTTGAAGGATTCCACCTCGGTTTTGAGGAGTGTGAAATTTGCTTTAGAGAAGTTTTTCACTGTGGTTTTCAGGGCAGGGGGTGGAGTCGGGATGTGACTATCCAGTGAGATTAGTTTATGGTCTGATCTTACCAGTGAGGGATACACTTCTGGTCTGGAGCATAGAGTCCCCATGTTGGTGATGATCAGGTCCAGTATGTTTTCCCCTCTTGTGTGAGTGGTAACAAGTTGTTCCATAGCATTTGAGTTTATAAATTCTAGGAACCTTTGGGCTAGGGTGTTGGAGCTAGAGTAATGCTCCCAGTCTATGTTTGGGTAGTTGAAGTCGCCCAATATAATGGTGTTTGGAGAGACCTTCATATTTTCCAGTGTTCTCAGGAAGGCTGAGTGGGGTTCCTGGGTTTGGGAGGATGGTCTGTAGCAGGCTATAAACTGTAAGGCAGTTTTATCCACTGTTAGTTGCACATGGATAGTCTCTGATGCTTCGTGCTGTGCCACCAACCTGGAAGTGTGGGTATCTTTGACGAATATTAATACTCCCCCTCCTTTTGTGGTTTGGTCCAAGTTTTGGGGCCGAAAAGCATGGTATGAGGTATAACCTGGTAGTGCTGGGGTGCTCTCGGGAGCCTTGAACCAGGTTTCTGTTACTGCACAGATATCGATGTTCTCCATGCTAAGGAGAGTTTTGAGTGCGTGCATCTTGAGGTTTAGACTTCTGGCGTTGAGTAGCATTACTCTTAGTTTCTTATCCCTTGTGATACCTATGGAGGTGGGTTTGTCTTTTGAGCCTTGCCTAAAAAAGGCACTATGGGGGTAGCAAGAGCCTTTGCCAATATCTAAAAGCCCAGGGCTGACAGGTGCAAGCCATCCCTAGCGAAGCATCGTGGCTTGTCGAGCATGTCATCCCAGGCTGACAGGCATTGGATCCCCTTTGAATGACACCAATAGTTAAGCCAATTGTTGAAATTCATCATCTTGTCTTCATATTGTGGCATCATTCTTGGTAAGGGTAAGATGCTACTCAAGGTCAGGGTCATACCGGCCTGGGCTACATGCTCAGAGAGCTCCTCTATGTCTCTTTTCATGTAGTCCAGGGAGGTACGTCTCAGGTCAGTCACACTAGCATGGACAATGACTGAGTCATATTTGTACTTGTCTTGGAGTGACCTGAGTGCTTGTGTTATGTGGTGGATCCTAGAGCCCGACAGGCACCTCACCGTGACCTTCTCCTTGTTCAGCCTGGTGAGCGGGACGTCAGTGTGCCTGACGATAGAGTCACCTATTACAAGTGTATCAGGTGTGTTGTTTAGCCTTAAGGGCTGTGACTGTTCGGCACACAGGCTTTGTGAGCTATGTGTTGCACGTATTTTGTTTTGGGGTAGCGGTTGCTTGGGTGTCTGCTTTGGAGGTCTCTGCTGCTTAGGCAGATTTTTATTTAGAACCTCCGAGTATGTTTTTGTGTGTTTATGTGTTTGGTTTGCTGTCGTGGTAGGTCTATGTGAGACTGGAATTGTAGTGAGTGTGGTTTCCTTCTCCTCCTGACTGGTTTTGCCAGTACTGAGTTGAGAGAGCTTAGCCTCCAGTATGGCTATATGGTTGCATCTCTCACATGTGTTGGAAT
Organism: Protopterus annectens; assembly: GCF_019279795.1. Classification (NCBI taxonomy): domain Eukaryota; kingdom Metazoa; phylum Chordata; order Ceratodontiformes; family Protopteridae; genus Protopterus; species Protopterus annectens. Next base: position 946,813,499 of record NC_056730.1, read on the forward strand.
TTGTTGGGAGGAGGAGAGGGTTGTCTGTGTACATGAGGCAGTTGTAACATTGCCTCAAGATTCCCAGGCTGGACCGGAGAGGAGATTGACAACTGACCTTTGGACATGCTAGAATAGTATTGGGAATTCCTTTATAATTGTAAAAAAGGGCCAATGGGGAACAAGGTACTCAAGAGGAGTTTGTGAGGGTGTAGTGCTTTTAATTTTTTTGTGCTGACTTATATAATTGCTTTAGTGAGCAAGTGCCAGGTAACTTAAATGCAATGTGTTACAGGTAACTTAAATGCAAAAACGACAAACAGTAACTTTCTTTCAAGTGAAACAAGGAAATAAGTACAGTAAGCAATGCAGATATCACTAGGGATCCACAGAAGCGCTGAAAAGCCGTGTTTTAGGTGGAATTAGCGTTTCAGGGAAATAACAAGCATATAAACAAAGCTAGATTCAGCAGGCCTGGATCTAGTCTATGCTACAGCAAACAAGGTGTACCAATTTCAGTAAGAAACAGTTCAAATATGCAGGCACTATAAGCCTTTAACCAGAAATTCCCAGCTCAGAAGGGCAGAGTCCAGGCTCTCCTCCCACAAGAGTGCAGACCACGAACCCTTTTAATGTAAAATAACTGGCCTGAAGCCCCAGTGCTTAAACCAGAATTAATACACTTTTAGAATAACAGACACTGAGCCCTCAATCAGCAGTTCCCAACTTAGAAGGATGTAAGCTACCTGTTCTGCCACTACAGTGCAGACCACAAACCTTCTTAATATAAAACAATGTTAAAGTAACTCTTGGGGTATCATCACATCTACCAGATACATCATTCATTATATGTCTTACACCTCCTGAATTAGAAAAAAAATGGTTTAGCAGTGGTGTTCCTTTTTGATAAAGCATCATTAATAGCACTATCAATTTCATTCTCTGAGTAACCTCTTTGCAAAAAGTTTTCATCCATATCATTACAAGTTTTAGAAAGAGTTTTTTTTTTTTAAGAATGTATTCTTCAACATCAGAATGATACAAAAAAAAAAAAAAACCTACTAATGTTTTGGCTAAACATGTGAATTTCTATGGAAATCAACATCTTTTTAATTTTTTTGTATTAGAATGTATGTATTTTAATTTAAGAGGAGGGGATGGTGCAAACAAAACAGGGTGTATACAATTAAAGTGGACTTTAAAATTACAAGCTGATAAAGGGTTAGTCTGAAAATAAACTGCCTTTTTAAAACCGGTCCTTAAATCACACAATCTTTTTAGGTGATGGATGCAATTAGATGCTGTTATATTTAAGTGTGATTAGAATACTGAATATTTGCATGGTCTGAGGAAGTCCCAGTTTGGCATTAAAGCACTTACATATTTTTATTTATTAAAGTTTGCCTTGTTGGATGTTTTTTCTTTTTCTTTTTCAGTTGTATTGCTGTTGTTAAACCATCTTTTATTCATGTTGGTTGTTTGTTTAGTTGGTTTCACTTTTAGTGCCATTTTACCAAACCTTCCCTTTGTTAATAAAATATAAACCATTCTCATAGTCTTCAGTATTGCAAGCCAATTTATATTTCCCTTTTCAATATCTCTCTTTACACCTAATTAAATTTTGTATACAAAACACACATTTTTTCTTTCTAAGAAGTCAAATACATTAGTTCAGTTATTTGATTTTACAACACATTGATTTCTTGTTTTACATTTTCATGCAAAAGCTGATTTATTTGGAATATCACTGTTAACAGCCCATATATATTGCAGGGAAATTTGCTTCTGTTCTCACTTCTTCCACTGTAATGATTGCTTTTAGAAGATGCTCTACAAGCAAATCTAGGAGTAAGCTTAAAGCTTACATAGTTTTTAAGTAACTTACTGTCATAAAACAAAAGTACCTCCTTGTTCATTAATTGCTCTAATTTTCCATATTTTGTCATCACATAATTTGTCTGTTTCACAGACTACCATACATTGTTGCCTGAATGTTTCTGCTCCCTACCATATAACATACTGGTAAACACAAACTACACTTGTGTATATTGTGTTCAGAGTTCCCAGATAATCATAGTATCGGGATCCTTTGCCATACTGACTCAATAATGAAAAATAAAATACTGAAAAATAATGAAACAACCAAAAATGGTTTAACTAACTGCACTATTTTTTCTCTAATTTATCTGGTACCTTGACATTTCTCCTTCAAAGGATCTAATACAATTTCTGTTTAATTTCCCTTATATAGGATACATGTCAATTAAACATCAATTACATCAATTAAATAAATACATTTTTCTTTAATATAGTCATTATAACCAGTTAACCTATGTTCTTCCCAAACTACTGTAACAGCATTAATTTAATAAACAAATACATAGAAATAAACAGAATTTAATCAAATACATTTCATTTTATTTAAAATACAGCATTTTTTCCAGATTCAAACAATTTGTTTTAAAGTATCATAATGTATGCATTTATTTGTTTTAATATATATTTTTATTTTATACATTTATACATTTGTAACCATAGTATGACCACTGGACACAGCTGTCTCTTTTCAGGGGTAAGCTAGAAGCACTTTCTGGCCAACTGACTTGCTCACACAGTATGCAAATAGAGGTGGAAGGAATCAATCCCTGTACCCTTTGGTTAAATGTAGTGGCTCATTAACACTTCAAAGCCTTATACCTCTGTGCTGTCAGACAAATGTCACACAATATGGTACTATGGAAGCGTCTAGAATTTGGGAATATTGCATTTTGGACTGGCAGACCTGTTGCAGTAGAGGTGGCTGCAGAGTCACTGGAACTGGCTGAACTGACACCCTAAACAAGGCAGAGAAAAGTGCAAAATGTTGTGGCACTGGCAGAGAGCTGATATCTGGTTCACAGCTTTAGGCCATGATTAAGACAACTGACAATAGAACTGGTGCATACATTAACACACCCATGTGGTGCATTACAGAGAATTGACTGGCTGTGCAGTGCATCAGATTTTACCTTATGCATCCAAGTCAGATGGGTGGGTAAGGCACTATTATCATAATTATATACACAGCTCGAGTGGGGCAAAGTGACAAGTGATAGCAATGCTATCTTTTAAGTAAGGGTGAGGGGAAGCAAATTTGGTAGCCAGTCAGGCAATGATTTGCTTGAAGAGTCAAGGGTTTCAACTTCTAGTGGTTGGACTGAGCTTTTTGTCATGAACATTGGCCAGATGTAATGTGTGGCCCTGCAGTTTCAAAGATAGATGCATTCCATGAGGGATGGTGTAGTACTTCAGGAGCAAGTAAAGTAATCCCAGTGTTGCTCCCATTCTGGGAGCCAGCATGTGGATGGTGTTCATAACCCTGAAAATGGCCATGGCTAGGTGTTGCATCTTGATGGTCAATAGAGGATAGGGATGACAAAAATTGCAAGAACTTGAGTAGCCAGCATGTTGCGGAATCTCAGGGGATGACACAGATGAGTGTCATCAGCCATGGCAATAAGATTGATCATACCTATTTTTATGGTTGCAGTGGCCAGGGGTGACAGTGGTGTTGCACCCAGAGCAATGTGTATCATTTGTGCAAGCCTAGCCTGTTCATAGGCTCATAGGTAGGTACTAGGCTATCATCCCTGGGGCCTATACAAGCCCAGCCAAAAATGTACCCTGGCTTTTGCCACCCAAGAAAATGATTTTCCTGTGCCACTGTCGAGCAGAGCCACAGAGGTGACTGACTGCCACTGTGGCAGTCCACCTCACATCTAGACTCTTGCATGGACATTGCCGGTATGGTCTGATGAGGCACAATGGAGCCCGGGTGGATTCTCCAGATTCAGCAGTGTGGGCTAACAATTTAATGAGTATACATGCTTGCTCTTATTGTCTACATGCCATGTCATTTCATGTAATACAGGTCATCATGTGGTCTATGTTGATGTTTCAAGCCCTCAGGCAGGGCATGTAACATGGTCACTATTTGTACCATAGTTTGTGTAGTGGCTGTCTGTGCTTAATCACTGACCAGAATATTTACTGATTGATGTGAAGTGTGCTACCCAGATCAAGGAAAGACCTGGAACTATGGTGGCAATGGCCATTTATACATCCCTCCCCTCAGGTTGGTGGACATAAATTGCAGGCTCACATTGACAGGACATACTGTGTGAAACACAGGTAATGACAGGCATTGAGCCTGCTGCTCCACCCTCACCTCATATGTGAGGGCTGTGTGCAGGTCCTTCAATGTTAGCATTAAAGACAGGGGAATTGTTTTATCTGACTATGCTATGCACATATTTCCATCATCAGCAGCCACAGGCGAGCTGCTGAAATCAGGCCTGTGCCATCCTGTTATGCCTGACCCTATAATATTAGAATCTGTAGAAGCATAAACATAACATAACTATGGCAGTGCTGGAACAAATGCTTCCTTCCTTCAGCCCATGAGCATACATACTGATTCATGGAAATGAACATAAGGGTACATACCTACCTTTTTGTTCCGTACATCACAACTGCAACATAAATGTACCTGAAGAACAGATATGCAGAGATTTTCTGCTGAATTATCCCTTCTCACATGTGGACTGGTGTACAACTTGAAATGTACTTGATATTACTTAACTGGTGCACCTCCTACAGAGAATCAGGCAGTCATCACTGCTTTGCCATCCAAACAATCAACTGGTTTGAGGGTTTGTTAATCTGTACTAGACAGGATTAGCAGGAACTTTTCCATTTCTCTTAGCTGCTTCCATGTTGGTGGTCCATCTCTTGTGGTGAACCTGTCCCTGGCAATGCCTTATTGTTATCTTGAGCTATTATATCGGTGATCCTGAAACACACATGTACTAGTGTTTTATTATAACTGCTCATAGCACTGAGGTCCTGCTCTACTTTGGCCCCACGTGATCTTAAAAACTTTGTCAATTGTAGCATTTACCAGGATGCATGTCATGTAAGTACTGAATCTGCAGTAACACATCCATGTCCTGGGTGAGGAATTACAGCTTTTGTTGTTATCATGAGACCATGACAAGACATGTACAATTGTAGGTTGCACATATCATATAATGTCCACATATGTGTCCATGCTTATAAGGCTATTATTTTAATCCTCATGAAGACTAATAGAGTGGACATGTCCACTTCAGACTTTGGATCTGGGAGAGATCTTGCCTGGTACAGCCAGCACTTACCAGGGCATTATGTTGGCCCATAATATAAACTGCATGCTTGCACCAGAAGTTTGCAACACACGTTTTGTAAAGCAGTGCTGGCAACACAACAGCAACCTGAAGAAGTACAGCCATGACCTACTTTACCATTGGGAAGCAAATGTTAGGAGAGTGCACCAAACATTTATTGTAAGAACCACTTAAGCAAATGTTAGGAGAATGTACTAAATGTTTGTTGCAAGAACTGCTTATCTTACTTTTTCTGTTGTCTGTTTGTCTTCGTTTGACTGAGTGACACTGATCTGATTTGCAAGAGAAATTTTAGCAGGGAACCCTGTCTGTAGAGGACTGGGAGCCTGTCTCAATGGTAAAATACTTATACTAAGTCCATTTCTGTACTGTGCAGTTGAAAATCCAGTTGTACCATATATAGGTACTAATGCTGTTTTTACTTATTCCCTCTTTTTTTGTCCATTTACAGGGCCAGCAATGATGCAGATTGTGATGCAATACTGGGTACCTGGATCTGCTCCAGCTGATTCTCCTAGTGCTGCGTCACTACTGGTTAAGAGGCCAGCCTCTCAGTAGGACAGATAAAGGTCACTCTGCTGAAGGAGAACCAAAAACTCTCAGGTGGTGGGTTGGGGGGGGCAGAGGATTCTATTCAGAGTCTGGCTTGCAGGGGTCCAAATTAGTTACTAGGTAGCACATGGGCAGCTGTCTGCATTTGAGGTGACCCTGCAGCTGGACTCCAATTTTGGGACAATGGAGCATCTCCTGATGTTGCTAATAGACCATCAAGCCACTGGAGACAGAGCCTGACCATGATGTCACCCACAGAGGTTACTAATATCTGGCTTGGCCTTGCTCTGGGAAATTTAAGCACAGCACTGTTTCCTCCCTATCCCTCATCCATATATCCCCCTTCATTATGTGGCTTTCCCATACCCTTTTCAATGTCCAAACTTACCCATCACCAGTTGTCTTCCTTCTATCTGTTTGTGTCTCTCCACTGTTATCCCCATCATTTGTGGCCCTATAAGGATTTTTTGTTTGCTTTTATGTCCCTGTTACTTTCTATATCTCTGTTTTCTTTTCTTGCAAGCTCCTTGCTGTTTCTCCAGCTACTCATCTTCTTATACAATACAAAATGAGCACCTGTCCCAAAAACATGCCCTTCCTTCCCCCCAACTTACCTTTTCTTAAGACAATTCTTTAGTGTGCCTTTACTATTTCACCTTTCCTCTCTATTTATATATTCAACTGAGCTGACACTGTACTGTGCTGGCCTTCTGTGGCCTGACCACAATGTCCAAGCTGTCATTACGTGGTGCTTTATTGCAAATATGAATGTACATAGTCTCAGGCACCCATTATTCTTATTCTACTCATTGGTCATGTGACAGCCTTTACTGCGGCCACATTCCTACACTTTGCACGATTGCTGCCAATTATTGTCACTTTGAATTAAAATGGAGCCTTTTTCCTTGAAATGATGGTACTATTCCAGACCTACTACATATTTAAGCAGCATCAGACTATGTTGCTCTATAAGATATTTGGTATTTAACACTAATCACAGCATTGTGAATGTTTCTGAATACCCTCCTCTCCTTACTTTGTCTTTGAGGAGGCAAGCTAAGTAATTGTTTATTTGTTACTTTTATTATATTACTGTTTTGTATTTACCTACATTTTTGACATTTCTTTTGAAGGATCATTATGCTTTTCTTCAGCATCTGGAACTCATTCCTCAAGTGTTATGAAAAATGTTATCAAAGAGATATCTGAACAGTAACTGGTGAAATGACAAGCTCCATGATATACATATACATATTTTTCAATAGTCAACCTTTGATTGTCATCTACTTTTCTTATTCAACTGACAATTGCAACTGTTCTTATTTTTGCTGAAAAGGACATTTCATCACTGCTGGTTCACTAGAAGTACAGACAACACTAAATGTGAAAAGAATTTAATAAGCTGTATTTTTAATTGGTACACTAAACCTGGAAGCTGAGAATTAAAGATGGCATACAGCAGCATACTGTAGACAGTATCTCATGTATGAACTGCATCCTGGTTTATCAGCTTGTGCAGATGCTCTTTATGAGGAAAAAAATTCCACCGTTTGATGAGAGTTCCTGTCTTCTAAACTCTGCTAGTAATACACCAGACATGAAGGTGTCTAACATGATGATAAAGCACCATTAGGTATCCATTTCAACCAAAGCCTGAGTACCAGCTTCATCCCAGCTGAGTGGAAGACAGCCACTATCATCCCTTTGCGAAATTATAGACCCTTCAGCCTAACTAACCTGATCTGCAAGGCCATGGAATGGATTATCATGGACCTCATTAACAAGGACATTGGCAACCTCCAAACATGTGATCCCACACAGTTTGGGCTTGTCAAGGGGAGGTCATGTCTGTTAAATTTGGTCGACATCTTTGAGACAGTCACCAAAGCCATGGATAAGGGGAAGACAGTGCACACTGCCTACCTTGATCTGACCAAAGCCTTTGACACTATTTTCCACTTGGGCGTAATAGATAAACTCTCTCAACTAGGCATCAGTCCATATGTTACCAGATGGGTAGCTAACTGGCTCACTGATAGAACCCACCTAGTCAAAATAAGGGAAGCCACCTCAAGCAGTAGACTTGTAATGAGTGGCATACCCCAGGGTTTGGTCTTGGGGCCTCTGTTATTTGGGATATACTTTTCTGAGGTGCAGGCCAAAACCAGTGGGCTATGGCTGAACATGTTTGCAGATGACTGCAAGCTGGGCACTGTCATCAATTCCCCTAGTTATGTGGACATCCTCCAAGAGGGTGTCATCCAAACATATGACTGGTGCCAGAAAAATGGCCTCAAGCTGAATATCAAAAAATGCATCATCATCCCATTGGGGAGAGTGATGTCCCCACAAATGATCACATTAATAACGTCCTCAGCACGGAATCAGTCATGAGGGATTTGGACACCCTGGTTGATAGCAACCTGACTTTTGACCACTATGTTGCTTCCATTGTACAGAAAGCTTTCTACATGGCTCACCTCATAAGGAAGGGTATCTCATCCAGGAACAAGGAAGTCATAACATCCCTGTATTCTTCCCTTATAAGGCTCATTATTGAGTACAATACCCCATTCAGCATATACCTCGCAAAGCACATGCAGCAGCTGTAGATACCACAGTGGTTCCTCACCAGGAGAATCCAGAGCCTCAAAAATCTACCATACACAGATAGGCTAAAAGTTCTATACCTCTGCTCAGTTTCATACAGACTCATCAGAGGTGATGTCTGTCTAGCATACAAGGTGATCTCAGACCCTGTCTTGATGGGACTGCTATAAATATGCAAGTCAAGTTCCACTCGAGTAACCCACATGCGCGGCCTCAACCCGGTCTGTGACATCAATAGGATTTGTTTACGGGACAGATTTGTGCCCCAGAGATTCCCCCATCTGTGGAACAGACTCCCTCTCCATGTCAAACAGAGTACCTCTTTACCCCTTTTTAAGCACAACCTGAATAACTGGATGGGAAACAGAAAATACATCCCCAGGATTCCACTTGTGTCCCTGCTGGACAGGGGCATTGGGTGCTGACTTGTCTAAACATGGGCTAAACTCTTGGCTATGCTTATAAGGGCCTCAGGGCCAATAGCCTAGTAACTTCCTATGATCCTATGAAAGATTTCTGCAGGCCAAATGTAATACAAAGAAATTCAATTCCTTAATAAAAAAGCCTTAAAACTCCCAATTGAAATGAGCAGAATAAAATTAGAGCAGGTATGCCACAAAGCAAGAATATATGGCAGTGCTTTTTAACCCCAAAAAAGAAGGCAGGTAGATATCAGTGTTAATAAATAAATCAGAGAAACAAAATAAAAAATAATAATAATAAAAAACTGTTGAAAATGTTAAACATAAGAAAAGACAAAACTACCACCCCCAAAAAATATATATATATGTGAAAAAGTAACATTAATCTTAAACTTGAGAACTTCATATATCAGCTGTCTCATGTCAAATGACCTCATGGCACTAAAAGAAAAAAAAACTGTCAGAGTGTCCTATTTGTTTAAGAAGAGCAGATGTGTGCAGCTCATGAACAGTAGATTGCATATGTGTTAAACACAGATTCTTCCCCAGCTCACTTTCAATGCCTAGACTTAAGTTTGTCACTAGTCAGAGAGATTCAGTGGGTAGTTCTTTTAAGTGAATTCTGCTTAATTATGAAAATGATAAGAAGAATGCATTTACCTGTTTATTTCCTAAACTGTTGCAGTATAGACCAAATTTCAGGAGGAGGTAGGGTACTTCTGCAACAAGCTATGCAAATAGATGACACAGGCAGGCAGGAATATGATCTATTCAGCCATAGTACAGTAATTTCATCTGTTGTAGAACTGATGGTAAACAAACTACTTGGAACAGCAGTCCAACTTCCTACCCCATTAACACATACACACATGGATGCACAAATGTATGCACACACATGCAACCCCTTCCCCCTCCAAATTTGCACACTAATCTACAAATAACAGTGTTATTTTCCTATTTCTTTGTCTTTGTGTTAATTGGAGGGCCTCTGTCTGTGTATTATCACCAGAATGCAACATTTTCCATTATTTATTTACTGCACTGAATGTGGATGCTGTGCACAGTAAATCTGCCTGCAGCACAAGACCACCATGAGCACAATGGCTTCTGCAGTCTCTTCAGTGGTGCTGCATTTCCATCCAGGGCCCATATACTCACTTGTACACTTTGCATACCACTTCAGACTACCATTGGGCCTTGCAGTATGTGATGGTAATAAGCTTTGCATTGTGCCAGGCACAGGTAAAGACACATTCTGAGGAAATCTCTTCCCTAACTTGCAAGGCCAAGTACCAAAGATATAGGTTACAGTTTCTGTTAAAATTTAGAGCTGGCCATTAGCATCAGACTCAGAATTTCTAGTATTTTCTCTTTTTGTCCATCATAGCCCTGTTCTTGTTTACAGCTGAGTACTTGTAACTATGTGCAATTCACATTCAGTGACACTTTTGATAGAAAAAAAAACAATGACTACACTGATCTTCCTCAAAATTGCACTATTTTTTTAATAAAAATCCACATTTCCTGCATTTTGTAAACACTTCTTGGGAATTTTGACTTTACTGAGAGCCAGGAGGTTGTGGCTCTCAATATCATTGGCTGGTGGCCTGATAGTACTTGCTAGCTGCTCTGATGCATCTGATACCCACTGCAAGAGGTGTTGGAATATGGCAGTCCAGCATATCATCACCTTGTGAGTCACTGCCTCCACCACTCACTCTAGCACAGCAGGGACCAACAGCTGGGGTGGTTTTCCTGCGTACTTTGGTCCAGAAACCCCATAGCAAAGAACTCCCACTCCTCTCACCAGCCTCAGCTGCAGTTTCAGGAGAGGCAGCAGTAGCAGACGACATGTCTACAACCCTAGTGGACCATAGTAACCTGCAGAAGGAAGGGAAAAGGGGAAGCATTACAAACATTAGAGAATGCAGAGGTGACATGGCAAATATGCTTAGGAGATGACATAGGATGAAAATAAACCCATTATGCTATCAGTATCTGCTGCATCCTCATCATTCTCTTCACATTCTGCCAGTCCTGAAACACAACAAGGATATGAAAGCCATCATATAAAATATGCAGGTGTGACTGAATGCAGATCACCATACGAAACTACAGCTGTCATATATATGCAGGCAAGCAGAAACCTGAAATGTGTCCCAAAGCCCAAAATAGAGCTACACTAGCATGTGAACACCCAAAGAAGCAAAACCAGGTCCTGGCACTGACATCTAGATCAATCTACACAACCACAGATATTTATAATGCAGTGGTGGCAGATACACTAATGTAGTTAAGTGCACTAGAGCAGAAACTGCTACACTAACACAGTTTGGTTCAATGAAACAAAAGTAGCTACAGCATGACACGGATGTCTACTTTAGAAGACGAAGAAGAAGAAGAAGAAGAAGAAGAAGAAGCAGAAAAATTCTGGCCACAGGCCCCCAGGGGCACAGTCATATGTCCTGCCTTACAAAACACGTGCCACAACAAAGCAACTAAAACTACATATAGACACTTATTCTGGTATATGTTGGACAAAATAAATAATATTAGGAGCATATCTGAAAAAAAAACAGAAAACGAATGTATTGAGGACAATAGAGCACATAGCAGAAAATTGAAATACTTACTTTGGTTGCAAACTCGAACTTACTTAAGTTATTTTGAGTGATCACTACTGTTTCCTGTTTTTATCACTACTGTTTCCTGTTTTTATCACTACTGTTTCCTGTTTTTATTACTACTGTTTCCTGTTTTTATCACTACTGTTTCCTGTTTTTATCACTACTGTTTCCTGTTTTATTACTACTGTTTCCTGTTTTATTACTACTGTTTCCTGTTTTTATCACTACTGTTTCCTGTTTTTATCACTACTGTTTCCTGTTTTTATTACTACTGTTTCCTGTTTTTATCACTACTGTTTCATGTTTTTATCACTACTGTTTCCTGTTTTTATTTGTGCATTTCACTGCCTTTTGGTAAACAAAATGCTCTTCCTGTCATTATTACTGCTGTCAGACTGTCTTGAAATTGCCTTCAGCAAGGGAATACCAGTTCATTGTTTAATTACCTCATGTCCCTTACAGACAGAGGCAGTCTGTAAAAATCGTCAACATCTCACTTGCTGACCCTTGTTATCTTCCCTCTAGAGATAAAGAATTGGGGAAAATCTGGGTAAAACTGCCTAGGCTTGTAAGGGCTCTTGAGCCATTAGCCTAATAATTGCTTATGAACCTATTAATCTGTGGAAGAATTGCACTTGTGCATCCCTTCTACTGTATTTTTACATTAGGGGGACTGGGCTTATTCATCTCATGTCATGAGGTGTTTGGCTGGTCTATCTGAATTGGGATAAAAGGGCTAATAGTGTATTCAACTTATTGGCTAGGGGGCTCATTTTTCTCTTCTGCTATAAATTCTGTGCATTTGCACAGAGTTGCTTATGACACAATGGTGGTTAGCAGTGCCCTGTGCAGTAGCACACATCTAGAAAGCAAATTTTCTCTATAGAATGATCCATAAAATTGTACCCTGTAAAGCAGTGAATAAAGAGCAAATACCTGGAGTTTCGGCAAGCTTGAAGCAGCTAGTTGTGTGTCAAGTGATAATACCTATAGATTTAGTAGAATTCAGTGTTGTATAAATATTAAAGCCAGTATAATTTAGTAATATTTAGCATAAGCTGCCCCAATAAAGCACCCTTATTAGTCTGCACCAACAAAGCACCTGTAAGAGTCTTCTAACCCCAATATACCACAACCGTGTTGCTCACCAATTAAAGAATGTGACAGCATGGATATGCAATTTCCTAACTTCTATGCAGCCAGCTTGGTGGATATGGTCATCTTGAGACAATGTAGAAATTGTTTTATGCTTACCAAAAAACACTTAATCCTTAAAGAAACAAAGTATGTGAGAGATGTACTTACCCAATGACGCTGGATGCTAAACTCTCACACACAAGTACACATCAGGTTGTTGAAACAATGCACACAATACCCTCCTCACATAGCACAAACATAGACTAACATATGCTGAGGCACTTAAAAGCAATCTGTCTAAACAACAAACATTATCTAGACTAACCATTGGCAAAGCTATGCCTCAGCAAGCCCGAAGGGGCTTAGAAAAAACAACATCTAACACCACACATGCAGTATCATTCAATGGAGCTCCAAATACTAAGCCTCAAAGGCAAGCAAATATATTTCTCAGGACTCTTGTTATAGGTGACACCATTGTAAGATACACTGATGCCCATCTAATCAGGTTGAACAAGGAGAAAATAATAGTTGTTTATCTGGAGCCAGGATCTGTCAAATCATGCACAGACTCAAGTCATTACACCACCGATACCAATCTGATTCCATAATAGTCCATGTAGGTGTAAATGACCTGAGGTATACATCCCTGGACTATATGAAGAGACACATTATGGAGCTTTCAGACTATGGGTCTCAGGCTTGTTTGAGTCTGGCACTGAGCAGCATATTATCATCAATGTGGATGATGGTACAGTATGATCAAAAGATGACTGATTTTAACAACTGGCTGTCTTTTTGGTGTCATCCAAAGGGGATCCAATATTTGTCAGCTTGGGAGGACATGGTTAACAGGGGTCTATATTATAAGATTGACGGTTGAAAACATCAAACACCATATGGTCGACACCATATGGTCAATGTCTTCAAACATCAAACCTATAAAAAAAAAAAAAAAAGTACCATAATGGGTTTAACCAGGGGGGCAAGCCCCCCCTGCACCCCCCACACCCCCCACTACTTAAATATACCAACTCCGAGACTGCACTACATTGCAGAAAATGGAAATCTCCCCTTACAGAGATATCCGTTTACACGTTCGATGTGCGGTTTCACTATTCTCGTGTCGACAATATCAGCTTCGATATTGTCAGCTTTCAAGAATATAATATAGAACCAGTTAACAGACCATGTTGTTTTTCCAATGATAGTCTGAACCTCTCCCCTTTGGGGTTTTTGAATACTGGGTAAAACTTTATCCATTCCCATAGTGCCTTTTTCAGGCAATGCCAAATCAACAAATGTATTGACATAGCAAAATCAACTAAACTGAACCTCAAGGTGTTACTGCTCAATACCAGTAGTCTAAATAAAAAAAAATACACCCCCTCCAAGCCCATCTCACACTGGTGAATCTAGACATCTGTGCAGTTACTGAGACACAGTTTAAAGTAGCAGAAAATATCCTGGTAGTGCATGGTTCCAGTGCCTTCCACATGTGTTTGACCAGTGGCTGCACAGACGGGAACTAAAGGTGGAGGTGTCAAAATATACATCAATAATGAGCATACCTCTAGGATGGTCAAACAGGACGATGTATTGGAGTTTCTGCATGTGCGGATAATCATAGATAAAATCCAAATTAATACCCTACTCATGGGAGACTTTTGTTACTCCTGTATCAACCGGGAACCCTACACAGCCTCAAATCTACAGACACAGAGATTCTTGGACTTCATAATTACAAACACCCTTGAGCAAACAGTGAATATGCTCACTCAAAGCTCCAACATATTGGACCTCAGACTCACAATTATGGAAGAACACTGTACCCCCACCAATGTCTCATCCTCCCTGGTAATGTCTGACCATAAAGTCAACTCCTTCAAAATCAAAATAAACTTCATAGCCCCAGTAAAACTAGTAACAGTTAGGAAATATTCCAGGGCAAACTTCCTTTCATTAAGTGATAGTTTGTCAAAATTCAGTGCCCCTCCAAACCACAAGAACACAGCAGCCTCAGCTGAATTACTCTCAAAAGCTCTCTATAACGATGTCAATGTCTACATAGAGGCTGCTGTACCTACCAGACGTAAGCCCAGAACTAGCATCAGAAACAAACTGTCCTTTTGGCATCACAAATTAAACAGGATGCACAACAAAAGGAAAAAATATGGCAAAAATAAGGAAGGGTAATTCCCATAAAGATAACATTTTTCTTATGAAAATAAATAGGCAAGTAAGAGAACTATTTAACTTAAACAAAGCCAACTTTGAGGTTAAGATAGCCTCACAGGTGAAATATTACCATAAGGCCTTCTTTAGCTATGCCAGAAACTTCAAATAAAGCACACAGCAGTGCTAAAGATTGTTAATGGTGCCACATTCACTGATCCTGATGATACAGCGAACCTGTTAGTGAACAAAGTCAGTTCCAGCTTACCCTCCTCTCACTCTCCACCATCCTCCAAGGAATAACCTCAAACATCATCCCTCTAACTATAACTTGGGAGCATGTACTGGCTACACTCACTAAAACCAAGCATACAGTTTTAATGTACCCTGATAACATCATGGGATGTCTCCTGAACAGTTTAAAATATGACTTTTCAAGACTCCTGGAGTTACTATTTAACCATAGCTTTAAAACAGACTTTGTACCATGAGATTCATGAACTGAGACAGTCATCCACCTTCTTAAGAGAGGACCTTCAACAGATCATGAAAACTACAGACCTATTAGTCTGACTAGTCTTATTTGCAAACCCATGGAAAGAATTAGCATGGAAATTATCAACAAGGACATAGCAGACATCCAGACACTGAATCCATTCTAGTTTGGCTTTGTCAAAGGAATGTCCTGCTTACTGAAACTGGTGAACTTCTTTGAAAAGGCCACTAAGACAATGGATGAAAGGGAAAGGGGTGTAATGCTGCCTACCTAGATCTGACTAAAACATTTAATGCAATAGCACACTCTGGCATTGTCAGCAAACTTATGGAACTAGGCATAAACTCCTTTATATCACACTGGATAGCTAACTGGGTTGTGGATAGGACCCAAGAGTTTAGGACTGGTGAGGCCACCACCACAAAGTGGTCAGTCATGAGTGGCATCCCTCAGGGCTCTGTGTTGGGCCCATTCCTCTTTGGTATCTACTTCTTGGAGGTCAAAGCCAATGTCAAAGTCCTCTGGCTGACCAGATTCACAGATGATTGCAAACTGGGAGCAGTTATTGAATCCTCCCAAGATGAGAAAACTCTTTTGGAAGGTCTATCACAGACAAGGGCTTGGTGCCAAACCCATGGCTTAAAACTCAGTGCCAAGAAATGCATTACAGTACCTTTCTGGAAGTCTGCTACCCCTAAAAGTTGATTCACTAGGTAGGGATCTGGGAACTTATGTCGATAGTAACAAGGCCTTAGACCAACATGTCCAAGGTAGTAAGGAAATCCTTCTATGTGGGTCAACTTATAAGTAAGGGCATGGCATCTAGGTTCATAGAGGTCATCTTATAAATGTACTCTGCCCTCATCACACCCATCATAGAATATAATGCTCCCTTCTTTATGTACCTGACCAGACGCATGCAACAGCTGAAATGTCCACAGAGTTTCTTTACAAAAAGAATACAGGGAGTAAACACAATGTGCTATGCTGATCATCTCAAAGCTCTATCACTTTATTTGGTATCATACAGATTTTTGAGAGGTGACTTTGCCTGGTGTATGAGGCATCCCTGGACCCTGTTTATATTAACCTTTTGCACAAATGCAAAACAAAGAGCATCAGAACTATCAGATCAAAAAACCTACATTTTGTTGAGATGTAAACAGAAGATGTTGGAGATACAGAGATGTTTCGCAGAGAATTCCTGTTATGTGGAACAAGATCTCCATCCATGCAAAGCAGAGTTACTCCCTAACCATATTTAGGTTCAACTTGGAAAAATGGACGGGCAATCAGAAATTCACCCCTGGTCTGACACTTATGTCTCTGATGGACAGCTGCATTAAGCAAATCACCGCTATATAAATCAAATGTGTGGGTCACATTTGGGTTCCATGGCTAGGCTTATAAGGGCCCCAGTCATCATTAGCCTAGTATGCATTTATGAACTTATGAACATATGAACTGTTTGATTCAAGGTATCCCTTCCTCACCTCATCTTCCCTCATTTAGAAGGTTACATTGGTGCAGGCTGTCATACCACTGCCTGTACTGCAGAACAGCTTGTGGGATGCCTGTTGCCCTGGACAGCTGGTGTGCCTGATCAAACCAAGCATCTGCCTTCCTGAAAAGACCTCTGTGTGGTCCCAGGAGCTGATCCCTGAGATAGCTGTGGAGGAGATATACTATAAGCTTATTCTTGTTTACACAACTGGCAGAGACTCTCCATGAGTGTCTCCTGTTTGAGCACTTTTGCAGCCCTAATGGTGTAACCATTCTTGTCTAACCCAGCAATGGTTTCATAAGTCATGCTGCTGTGTCATTGATACATCTGTGTACCCACATACAGCCTTTCCAATACTATGTTCTCCTGCAGTATTAGGTGTCTGCATGTCCTCCAAAGGTGGTAGGCAGCAGGGGTTGGACAGATTCAGCCCTATAGAGAATAACAGCTTTCTGAAAGCACTACTCTGGGCACATGGGCAACACTTATTAAGGGGGACCACCAGCCAGCCTCCACAGGACCATGTGAGGGATTTAGTTGTGCACAATGTCAGTGCCATGAGTATGAGAACCATGCCATATCACAACGTTAGAAGCATGTAATGGACACAGTAATGTAGGCCTCATAGAAGGCATGTTGTATAGTGACAGGACAGAAGTCGGAGTGTCCCACCTTCATGTACAATGCTTACTGATGTTGTAAGTATCCTTACACTGTGATGATTAGAGGATAGGTATCAGACAGGGAGGCATGGTCATGACGTAATGGAATATCCATATGCATGTATCTCTCATAAAAATCATCTAGGTCACTAGCCTTAATGGATAACCTATAGGGCACCTCTGCTCAATCCAAAGCCAAGAAGATTGCACTGACCATTGCCTGTATGTTTCCTAGCTACATAGAGCATGCCAGAGCCCAGTGATGAAGCTAACACACATAACTTGACTCATAGACTCTGACGCTCCCTGTTTCCCTTTGAGGTGGGCCTGCATCCACTGCTCATGGTGGCAGGATAGCCTCTCATACAGCCACTAAATAGAAAGCTAAGCATGGTGGAGTCCCATTTCTGTCATGGGAAGGCTCCACTGTGACAGATAGCATGACCACTGTCAGTTATTGGCCTGCAGTGGTGGACCAGTGCACTGCAGCTAACATATTGATATCTATTGTATGACAGACTAGCAGTGGTATACTACACTGGTCATTGTCACACTATGCCCCAGGCATGCATGTGACATTTAGACTCAACCAACAGATGCTCAGGTGTTGTAATCCAGTCTGTGGCTACACATGCCAAAATGGAGATGACAGTCATTATGCATGTCCTGTGAGATGATGTGGCTTGGCATTACTGGGACCTCTATGAGCCCATGGATTTCAGAGATGATGCTATGATCAGCATTATGCAATCTTCCTGTTCTAAGTGCTGTCATCAGTGTCCTTTATGCCAGTGTTACCCATGGCAAAGGTGATGTAGCTCTCCTACAGGTCCTGATCTATCATTCCTGCCATGTCTGTATCCCAGGGTGCATCCCAAGTAGCTCTGATTATATGTCACTGTGGCCTTGCTGCACAGTTCAACAGTGCCTCTCCTGCAACTCCCAATCATAACTACCCCACTGCATGGACAAATAGTAGCATCCCCACATCCGCAAAGAAGGAGTTAATCTGTAACATCAGTAGTGCCCCTCTCTGTGAACACTATGCCTGCATCCATTAAGACATAGTCTTCCACCCCATGGTGGAATAGGCAGCTTGGGGTCAGGTTGTCTCTGAGCACATGTGCAAATGATGATAGATATGGATCACACAGCCCTTCTTTCCTTGTGGTGTGCGTGGAAAAGACTGATGTACAGTGTGAATCAACCATGCACTGCCCGGAATAGGTGTTATATAAAACTCTATGCATTATTTTATTTTGTGTGACACCACACTGCACTGCTTACATGTCAGGGACCGTAGAAATAGACTACACATTCCTACATGACCTGTGCTGCCATATGTTGTGTACAACAATATCTGGGAGGCTTTGTACAGCTGCTGCTTAATGTCAGTTGCAGTCATTGTCGCCACAACATGTTGATGTACCAATCGATGCAAAAGGTCCTGCTGCTGCAGCAGTGAAGGTTTCTGGTGGTGCAGGCTGGTCTTTCTGCTTCTAAAGGATCATGTTATGGATCACACAACATGCAGGCTGTGGTGGGGGCAGACTGCAGTAACCACCATCAGATGTGTCTAAGCAGTGGAACCAGGATTTAAGCAGGGCAGACATATACTCTACTATTTTCCTAGTTTCAGCATGGGCAAAGATATACAGTCTTTTGCCCAGTCTTTGTGGGCTCTGTATGAACATCATCTACTAGGGCTTTAGGAGGAGTCCTGCACCACCTACAACACAGTATAGCATGAGGGAGAAAAGGAAAGTGAGACGTGTATATTGTGTGTAGCTATAGATATACAGGTGCAGTGGTATGCCTGATCCACTTACCATGTTTTCTGTGGGATATCATTGGTGATACAGATGACTTGTATGCCATATTTAGAAATCATGGGTGTTGACAGGGTGCTATACAGACACATCAGTTATTAGTCACTGTGCATTACACTCTACCTGGCAATTGATGAAATGGTAGCTCTTCTTATTGTTGTAACACTACCAGTGGACAGCATATTGGACCTTTATTGCAACACGGGTGCAGTCTGTGGCTCACAGTACTTTGGGGAGATGGGAAGTATCACAAAAGGCATTCATGGTAGTGGGTTTTTCCCCTAGTCTGTAGGGAAGTACATCTGGTCATCTACATGTGGCAGGAATTTACTGAGGAATATTTTGAGTATGCTACCTGCTAACAGCTAAGATATACCCAGTGTTTACTCAGTTTGTCTCTGGAAGGTCACTGTTAATAGTATTCTAACAACTTCACAGACTTTGGTTTCCACAGGTATTCCAATCCTGTTTATTCCTCCCATTCCAGTATATGGACTGTACAGGTCAGCCAATGACCATATGATGTTTCTCTCCAGACATAGGCAGACCAGTAATTTATGATCTATAAGTTAGCAGGGTGTTCATTTCTGTTTGTACCATTTTTTCTTAGTGAGTGCCCCCACATTGGATGATAGCCATCTGAATATCATGCATGCTACAATTTGTGATGCCCTTTTCCCTCATTCTCACTTTAACTTGATTGTATAACTTCATACCTGACAACTACACTCTGTAACCTGCATTCCCTATACCCATTTGTATGTCATTTTGCACTTGCTATGGTGTACTTCATTTGCATGTCACTAAATAGCCATTTGCATATTATTTTTATATGCCTTTTAGTCTGTTGTCCTACAACACTGTTTGGTTTATGAATCCATCCTTAGCTATGTATTCTGAATTTCAGTACAAAAGAATGCTGCTTACTTTAAAATTTGACTAGGGATACCCATTCTTTGTCTCGCTTTATACCTATTTAGACAGACAGAGAAGCCTAGGTGGATTTAATTTTCCGAAATATTTTCTTATGAGGGATAAGAGCATGACTTCTTTCCTGCCTAAACCACAACAACTGATGTCCTAAAGTCCACCATCAATCAAGAAAATGTTCCATGTAATTAAAGCCACCTCCCTTATGTACTTGATTTATGCATTTTTTTTTTCATAATACTCAGTTTACTAGTGACACAACTGCTTAGGCTACACTGAGCCAAAGGCTTTTTTGTTTTACATTGAAGACTTACGGAACACCACCAAACCGAAATACTGAAAGTACAATCAAGTAGAGCAAATACTTGCATATCAGCAAAGCATGTATACCTTAAACAGCATTACTTATGCAGATTAATACTAAAAACAGTACGATGCAAACAAGTGTTATTATGCACAAGTGTATGCTCTGGGTATAAAGTCTATTTCATCATTAGTCCTGCTTTTCTGACAACAGTCTCAACAATAACACCTCATGCATACCAGATGAGCTAAAGCCGTTAAGTACTAACAAGGTAACCTCCTAGTGGTAAGAGATTTCCTAATCACAAAATCTGAATGATTCGTATTCAGTCTGTTTATCCTGACTCTTGGGTGCAAAAACTGGAGATGTTACAAGAAGGATAAAAAGATGCAAGGTTGCAGCCTGAAAAGGCAAACTAATCTTTGCTCAGGAGATGATAATAAATAATGTTAAGCACTGAATCTTGTCTGATACAAAGCAACAAATTGCATCCCTGTCCACTGTTCTGCCTAAGAATGATAGCAGATTCATCCTCAGTGAAATATTCCCTTCAGTGCAGAATATATATGATAATGACAGAAAATTGCAGCCTTTAACAACAGTGAAGATAGCATTTAAGTCAGGGAATACAGTGTGTGTGCAGGGATGAGCTTTGCAACACTATCTGTGCTGATGGGTCTCGCCTCTTCCCTAAGGTTATGCATTACTATCTGAATAAGAAATTAAAGTAAACTAGTCCAGTCCAAGTTTTTTTGCGAGTTTTATCACAAACCTGATTTATCAAACTTAATTTCTGATTCTCCACTAGAGCAAGAGGTGAAGGTCCTTGTGTGTATTATAAGGAGCATGAGTCATAAAATTTCCACTTCAAATGAAATGTTATTGTGATGCTGTATAAATGCTCTGATTGTGCAATTAGTATATTATATAATAATAAAGAATAATGTATACCATTACCTTAGAAGCCAAAGCAGAAGAGTTATTTTTATGTTAAGGGTTGCCTCTAGCCATGTTTTTGTCTACTTTAGGAAAAAAATGAATTTTACATGACAGAAACATATCCATGGACAGCACCTATGTCTTTCTGTTTCTCTTTCAATATCTGATTATGAGTTACTAATCCCTGTTATGGATACCTTTATCCTAGCAACAACACAGTTATTAAGGAGGATTTAAACTGAGGGTCATAGTGGTACAACTGTTCATATTCCTGCCTTATAGTATTTGATCCTCTGATCTAGTTCCTGGCTGGGGTGTGCCTTTTGTGCAGAGTTTGCAGGTCCTCTGTTTGTCCACATGGATTTTCAGTGGGCTCTTCTGTTTCTTCCCACATCCCACAGACATGCTGATAGGCAAATTTAGACTACTGAAAATTGTCAGAGAGTGTGTGTGCGTGTGTGTGTGTGTGTGTGTGTGTGTGTGTGTGTGTGTGTGTGTGTGTGTGTGTGTGTGTGTGTGTGTGTGTGTGTGTTCATGTTTTTGATACTAATAGACATTTGAAATGTTGGGACCCACTAACAGGAGTCCTTAAATACAGAGACTGAATGGCCAACAGCACAGTCTTATATACACCAAGACTGAGATTTCATTTGTTGGAATATTCCCCTTTCCCTGAGGTATGATATTGGTATATAAATTCATGGGGTGTGGCGGGGGCAGGAGGGGCTTGCCCTCCTTACATAAAGAAGTTTAAAGGAGAACAATTTTCAAAATTTGCTCTTCTCCTGTGTTTCTGGTCTCTTTGGTTCAGCATGTTGGCACCTTCGTTTTGAGTGCTAACATTTCAACAGGGAGCTGTAATACCTCTCAACCTCTTAGCACAATAAATTTGGACAAAGCCTAAAATAATGGGGTAACAAAGGGCCAAAATAGGGACACATTTTAAATATTGCTGTTGTAAACTTAGAAAGTTTCTGGAATAACAGGATTTGTGTTACCATGCTTTTTTTGGAAGGATATGAAGTTTGAAACTCAAATGTTTGTCAGTATTTAGTGACTTTAGTCCCTAATGATTTGCTCGAATACCACAAATGTAATGAGGAACATTCCAAAAATATAAGGTAAAAATCTGGACATTCTGCAAAAATTGTGTGTGTGTGTGTGTGTGTGTGTGTGTGTGTGTGTGTGTGTGTGTGTGTGTGTGTGTGTGTGTGTGTGTGTGTGTGTGTGCTTTTGTCCTGTGAAACCCATAATCTTGATCAGACAGGCTCAGCTTCCAAATGATCCTGAAGAGGATAAAGTGTGTATATAGATAATAAAAACACGTTCCCTCAGATTCACTAATCTTCTGTGCAGGACTAGCTTAGTCCTGCATGGAAGCACCCGTTTATCAGCAGGATGGCAGTGCGCCATGCATATTAATGAAGGCGCGCTGCCCGAGCAACTAGGCTTACATGGAGCGTGTACAAGTGCAGGGTGCATGTCTGAGAGCAGAGCTCTCAGAATAAACATGCCCCTGCAATGTAGAACAGCAGAAAGTGGTAAGAAATGAGCGAGATCGCTCATAGGTGTCCGCATATCCCAACCAACAGTTCCCCATGTGTACAACAGCAACAGTACATAAAAAGTAAATGAAGAAACCCTTCTATTTATTTTTTTAATAAATCCAAGTACAGCTAACCATAGGTGCGCAGGTGTCCTCATTGTTTAGATATAGTTAAAGTAGCTTAAAAGGCTGAAGAGGATAACAAGGAAGATATATACAAATGAAACAACACAGCCATAGTGTGATGGACAGAGCATCTGCCTAGTGAGCAGGCATTCATGGTTCAAGTCCCCACTGCTGCATAGTCTATTTTACATGGCAAAGCATGTTATAACCAATATTTTTGTTGCAAAACCCACTAAATAACACATATTTATGAACTAGAGTACTGCAGGAAATGCACATGTGAACTATCAGTGTCATAATGAATAAGGCACTAGTAAGCAGGTTTAAGCACAACTAAGCGTGTTTATGTGCATTTGTGCGGGGATAAGCACTGCCTACACAGATTAAGCAATGTGGAAGCTAACTGAGTATTAGAAATTGTAACCAGATGTTAGCAGTGCTTAGCTCTGAACAAACACGTGCACACCTGCTTACAACTGCTTTAAAGTGCCTTAATCACTCTGTATCTAAAGGCCCGTGTTCTTCCCAGCAACACAATAAGCATCCTCTACAAGGGTTGAACCCAGGACCCTGTACACTATAGTCACAGTAGTTAACCACTAAGCCATCATAGCAGTATATATGACTGAGGTTTCAACAAACAAATCCTCACCATAGAAAAATCAAACTGAACATGTGAAATGAATCTATGTACAGTGTGATGTTGTATAACCTGCTACATAACATAAATATGTGACCTGGAGTACTGCAGTAAGGCCAGATGTGAGGTGCTATTGTAATAAAGTGTTGAAGTCCCCAGGACCCCATACAGTGTACGTACACATGGATCACAGATACCAGACACAGATATAGCATGTATCAAATAATAAATCAAAGTCAAAAGGAAAATATAATGCTAATTAAATATTAAGCAACGTTAAGCTTGCATGACTCAGCTTACATGGTGTAAGCAATGTGTATGCCGGCTAACTCAATCTGCCCAGTGGTATACCCCTTTAAGCAATGCCAGCATTAGGCAAGCAGGTGTGCCCATAGCTTAGCCTTTTCAAAACCGTCCAATCATGGGAAAGTGTGGGAAATCAGGTGTATTTAAACCCCACAGGTGTAAATAATTCCCATAACTGGTTGCAGCTCCCTACTGTAGGCAGAACGGCTGGAGTTGGGGAAGGCACTCGATTTAGAGTGCAGTGCTGGGGCACCCAGGAATCCAGATTCATGGTATGGCTTTTGGTAAAACTCCATGAGGAGAGACTACTGCAGGGCCAGTACCAGGGCTCTCAGTATAAAGTGTAGGCTTGGGTCAGTCTTGCCCATGACCTCACCAGTGCCACTGGTATCCCCTGAACTGGTGAGCAGGTCAGGCATCACCATGCTGACCTGAAGTGGTGGAGCGGTGATCTCTTGGAGCAGTGGATCCAAGAATCAAGGCAGATGGCCGATGCCCCAGCACTAAGTAAGTACCCATTCTACTACAAAGATAATGATTGCCTAGCTTATGTATACTATGGATAGGTAATGGCTAAATATCACTGTATTTCTCTGACAGCTGCAGATGAGTGGGATGGGAACGAGCAAGCCATGCTGCTAGGCTGCAAAGGCTGCGTCGCAAGGCAGGTTAGTAATAATCTTGCATGTACTGTCATAAGAAATAAATATAACAGTTCTAGAAAGTGTTGTACCAGTATAAAAATGTATTGTGTATGGAATGTACTGAATAAATCCAACAATATGGCAGGAAGACTGTCATATAGGTTGTGTGGAAATAAATGTGTAATACCTTGTGAATAAAAGTATAACCCCTGGAGTGCTTGCGTACATTCTGCTTTCATATGCTGCTGTAGTGTTGCATTCTATAAATAGTACTGTTGTATTAAGCAGTGTTATCCACACTGTTAAACACAGTTAAAATGTGCAGGAAGTTCAGTATAACAATGTTGGAAGTCCCAAGAGGTCAGTCATATAGAACAGCTGAGGGAGACTTAGACAGAAACCATTGGAATGCTTCATACCAATTCCCTAATAGCACAGTGTACTGTGATGTCAACTGTAATATTTTTACCACACACAGCAAGGGTTTGAATCCTGGGAGTGGTAGTGAGTTGTATGCGTAATCATACCCCACAACTGTACAGACTTTGCTAGAATGTTTGGATAGTACGCTGTAAGCATAATCATAACCATCAACTGTACAGACTGTGGCAGAATGTTTAGGTAGTAAGCTGTATGCATAGTCATACCCCTCAACTGTTCTGATCTGTCCAGCATGTCCAGATAAATGGCCCAAATCTGCTGCCATGTAACCTGTTCCCCTGACAAATCAGTGTGATGATCCAAGAAATGTAGGCAGCTTATACTGACATATAATGGATAGTCAGACCTGAACATAAAAAGAGAATGTATATGAAAACAAACCTGTCATTGTAGCATCTCACCCAAAGTGTATGACAGCTATTCCAAAATATGTCATATTAGCACCTGCATCCTGTCAAGCCTTGACCAGAGTGTGTGCAATAACGGATTGTTAGGTATGTGTATAACATCAACATGGAATCTGGGAGTATGTGTAGAACTTGTCAGGTAGTGTTAACAATGATTTCCTCAACAGCTATAACAGGTAAGAGGTGTAGACTATATGTAAGACACAGTCCATGTAGATACTAATCTACAAACATACCATTGTATAAAGTAAGGACATTGGGTAGTGTAATAATACATGTAAGGGACAGATCACTGCAGTGACTAAGAAAGTTGTGAAACTACAGGGATATATTAATTGTTAATTGACCTCTCTCTCTCACCCCCACTATATCTGCTACAATAACCTAATTACACACTCAATTGGTACATGTACATTCCATACTTTTGTTGGGACATATGTCCTATTGGGTTATAAATATTCACATTTGGTTCTATGCATGTGCCATGTTAAAATACTACCATATTGGTGGCCTGTTGCCATCAATGAAACCTGCATGATGTTGTAAATCTGGTGTCTTTGGTTAATGAGAATACTTATGCATGCCGTTATAACTAATCCTGAATGCTGTTGACTATTACTAACCGATATCTTTCTTAAAACTGCAACACCATAGCTCTTATGGGAAGGACGGTCCCAGCGGACCCACCTGTCCCACCTCAGCTGACTATGGCACCAGGCACCAGCATGTCTGGGGCCCAGCCTGGGACCTCCTCCTTCATTGGCACTGCACCACATTGGGTGGAACCGCCGCAGGGGATGGACTTGGCCCCCCCAGGGAGCAAGGGCAGAGAGGTACCTGTCACCCACCGTCAGGTCCGGGCCGTGGCACATAGGGAGCTTGACAAGGAGATTCGAGACCAGCTACGCCAGCTTGAGAGCCGAGTGGCGTAATTAGAGGGTGAGCCTGCCCCTCATACCAAGCCCCCAGCACAGCCACCTTTGGGGCCATGAAGGTGCACTAGTGACTGCTCATGGGTGGGGACATCAGTCCCACTGTTTCCATTTGGGGGCTCATGGGATTGCGACTTCCAAACACACCTTCCCGTCAAAGGTGTTTATCCCCCACATGTGTCATATACCTCCCCTGTATGCGTCTTGTTTGTCTTGTCTGTTAACCTACCCAACCTACTTCCCTAAATATACCTACTACCACTCCCCAACATCCCACTCTCACCTGAAAAAAAAAAGGGCAATCTGTTCCCACAAAAAATCTTGCCCCATACATAGCTGTCCATTTTGCACACGTATCTACTGGACACATGTTATCTGGTCTAACTGGCATCACAACAAATTATGGTTGTCCTCACCCCCACCCAGGGAATTGAGTGTCCAAATCTACCTCCAAAGTCAGTGCATATGCACAGCTGTTGCTGTAGAAGAAATGGGCAGCTATGGACCTTCCCAACACCCTTCCTGCACATCCCTGGCTATTTTCCCTACTGACATTCCCTGTTTGTGCTCCTTTTTTCACCACTTTCCCATCAACCACTTTTTCTTTTCTTTTAAAGAAATTAGCGCAGGGGTAAGCGGAGTAAGTACTTTTAAGCAGCAGTAAGTGGGTTTAAGCCTGTTTATGTGGCAGTAAGGACTGCCTACACAGATTAAGCAATTTAGAAGCTGAGTGTAAGAAACTGTAACGGGAAGTTAGCAGTGCTTACCGAAGCTCAAACCCGCTTACAACTGCTTTAAAATGCCTTAATCACTCTGTATCCAACGGCCTGTGTTCTGCCCAGCAACAAAATAAACAGCCTCTGTAAGGCTCAAACCCAGGCCACTGCACACCATAGACAAAGTGATTTGTCACCAAGCCATAACAAATACACATAAATTTGATGTTTTCAGAAACATATCATCCAGCCCAGTCATGCAACAGTACAGAGAATGTATACCAACATCTAGATGTATGTGTGTGCGTAAATATATTAATATCTAAACGGATATAACATATCTATATATGTAGCTATAGATATATATATATATATATATATATATATATATATATATATATATATATATATATATATATATATATATATATATATTTAGAAATATATACATATATATATAAATATATATGAACATATATACATGCAAATGCCTACATCAACACATATATATGTCTACACCTATATGTCTACATATACACAGGTATATATAGGTATATGTGGCCATACATCTGTAGATAGCAATGGCAGATTAACAAAAACAAATATGTCCACATGCACTGTTAATGGGGTTGAGATGCCCCAAACAATATATGTCTTGTATGAATAGGCATACCCCCTATTAACATATATATATATATACATATATAGATATACATGTGACTACACATACACATGCAGAGATATGTTCAGTAAGATACATATGTAGAAGGTGCACAAAATATGGAACAGCTACTATGCCTACAGTTCACACCTGAATAACTGAACACTGTATGGGCCACCCATACAAGTGACAATCATTGCCTGCAACATATACCCACGGAGAGGTCATAGGAAAAAACACCACACACAGGTTTGCAGAAATAGAAAACCTTTATTTGTGTACTGTTACAGTTCTATATACTATTGCTACTGTAATTGGGATTGTCTTCACAGACATGGTGTGTATGGGAGGTCTCATCTGATTTCCACCTGTGTGCCATTGGCTACTGACAGACATCCTAAGGACATCATAGTAAAGTACCGCTGCTAGCACATACTGCCCCTGTTGACTGCAGCAGAGTTATTGGCCAATGTGTGTGGACATTCTGACACACTCTGTACAGTCCACAGGTATACACAGAACCCCTTAGTGCAAAACATGTGTAACATGCCTGACAATATGGATGTTAACAGCCATGTAGATGGGTATAACACATAATGACTGGTATGCATATGCCACCATAGGTTATGCATTCACACACCCCTGTCTGGCCTGACACATAATAACCACTGGTGCAGGGGTGCCATGGCCACATTCTATCCACTAGATATTGACATACATCTCTACAGCATCCTACTGCTCTGTCTGGCATACATGACTGTTAAGGGAGGCCTGACAGCAGTACATCTGTCAAGGATCTGCACATGACATCTCACTGAGTAAGTACATTAAGCTGCTAGGCATGCAACAATGCACTGTGCAGGCTACAGACAGACTGGCTCAACACTGGCCTACATCTCCTATGGGGGGATGCACATGTACCTGCATATATAGCAGGCTGTACAGGCATGTCACAGCACAGGGTAAGATACACCTGTATGAAATTGCATAACCACAGTCAATGAGAACACAGCCACATATGGCAAGCTAGCACAATATTACAGTATATGGACTATCTGTTCATCACCATCCACATATGTGCCACTCACACACTAACCCTACATATACTGTGGTGCTACACAATTTGGTCTGATGGCTGACTGTGTGTATGGCCCAAAAACATGTAAGCTAATACAGTAACATACAGTTGAATATCATGTAACATCAGACAGGATGGGACCTAGGACAATGACAACTACCACAGTCTGTACACAGGCCAAGGTACATATTAACAATACGTACACACTGTCGACATTCACCGTAAGTACACAGACCTCAGTACTGTACAAACAACCACAGTATGTCCAAGTTATGTCATCAAATATAACCCCTACTGCATATAACATGTGTAGCAGTCTGATATCTCACTGGCTTGTTATCAGATATGATGACACTAATTATGGTGTACAGCACATATGCACCTCTTAATGCATGACATATGTACAAAGGTTGACTGAGTTGTGGCTTTAAGCACATACACGGCCAATATTGACAGGTTGCTGTAATAACATCATACATTTACTGTT
Organism: Protopterus annectens; assembly: GCF_019279795.1. NCBI lineage: Eukaryota > Metazoa > Chordata > Ceratodontiformes > Protopteridae > Protopterus > Protopterus annectens. The sequence continues at coordinate 946,842,853 of NC_056730.1, forward strand.
GTAACAGGATTTTTTGCAACATATGTCCTATGAGGGATATGAAGTCAGTAACTGTCATGGCTTTCACCATCTACAGACTGCAGTCCTCACACTACCTTCTGCAGTTCACAGATACATGTTCTGTGGGTAACTCATGACACCAAAGGCACCACACACTGCCCAGTCTGCAGATGATCCTACAGATGGGGAGTCCTCATAAACATACAACTGACGTGGCAGGTATTAATACATGTAGGACAGCCATATCCACACACACCCTATTAAACCAACATTACTCCGAATGCAGTATAGCAGCACTTACAGTCTGTAGTCAGGTCAAGCATGTCCCCCTCTTGTGTGTTGGCCTGTTTCACCAGTGTATGTTGTCAGAGGTAAATCCCCACTCCATCTGAGATGCTGTTTGCCAAACAACAGAACGAGTTCCTTCTCACAGTGAATGAAAAGGACCAACACAAACATGATGTTCCTAGATATTGGAGTGTGTTTCCATGCAATTGGTTATGGGAATGTTACCACAGCTGTTCCACATGCAATCAGCTAAGGGAGGGCTGCAATTCCTGCAGAGGCCATCAGCTGATCAGGAGCATTACCTAAAATACACATGCTGCTGCCTAAGAAAAGCAGGTATAGGTTTCCACATCCACCAATGAGGGGGTCAGACAAAGGCATTGCCATGTCAGGGAGGAGAGAGAGTGAGTAAGACATAAGCATGCTTGTGTCACACACCTACCAGCATAGGGTATTAAACCCCTGATGACTATGTAGTGCTATCACAGTCCTATGCAGTTGCTGCATGCGCCACATAGGTTACCTATTGTGGAGTCCACAGAACATATATGTGATGGTGAATGACATCTGTAACAGGGATATGGTAGCTATACGGTAGATGATGTACACGTCCCTGTATGCATGAACGGGTGCCAGCGTAAACACAGCCACACTCTCACAGGGATGCACACACACTGACGCACTTGGCAGGGCCAGGGATACAGCTCATCACTAGTGAGATTGCCACAACACATTACTGTGTAGGTATCACATGCATCACACGGGTCATATGGAGGTTATAAGGGCAAAGGGTATGAGGAGGTGTCTGACATCAGACAGCATGCTTCAGTATGCCACTGGGGGTTGTAGTGAGTGTGAATGTGATCATACGCATCATACAACACACACACAAACACACAGGGTGCCAGTACTGAAATGCACAGGTGCATTTCTGCACAGGTATGTGGTGGTCAACCTTGGCAGATGGCTATACAGGCTAGGTGTTGGGTATACCATGGCATCAGGCCACATGACAATGGTCTGCATTGTGGCTCAGGCTTGCGGTTTCTGCATTTGCCCACACAGGTGGGTATTGTATCCACCATCCAGTCACCTGGGTGGCTATTGAATGTAGCCAATGATGTGCATCGCTTGCCATGTATGTGTTCCCTAGTCCATGACATGGATGGTGTCTGGGATATGCACACCTCCCACATGGATGTACAGTGACATGTGGAACTGTACCTGGGGTGTTGGGCCCATCTTGTGTACACAGATTATCATCAGATGTGCCAGTCTTGGCCACCTGTGGCAGGAACCTACATTGATAGCATGATAACAGCATTCCCTGACATCAGTGACATCTGTCCATGCAGGACATGTTTTCAGGCATGGTATGTTCTTTGTGGGTCACATGTGATAGCACCACAGGTGTTGCAGGTGTCCAGTGGGGAACATGAGGAAGGTGTACTGTCTGCATGTATGTGCCTATTGGACGGACGGACAGGGTGCCATGCTCTCTGTAGGTGACTGCACTCACTCCATAGTTACTACCAGTCACCAATATGCAGTGTATTACACACACTTTGGCTGTTGCGTCAGCATGTGTGTGTGTGTGTGTGTGTGTGTGTGTGTGTGTGTGTGTGTGTGTGTGTGTGTGTGTGTGTGTGTGTGTGTGTGTGACATGGGTTGAGAGTGTGCTCTGGGTATTACTGGGGTTGCTAACTGCGATTGCCTGGCCATGATGTCACATGTATGGGTATGGATTTGCATGCCAGCCTCTCTGCTATTTCACATCTGTTATCCCTGTACAGTGGAGATTGTGTTATAGGGCCAACATAAAATACATTTGCAAAACCCACCCCACATTAGGCCCAGGTGTCACACACTCACACCCACCTACACACAGGGTACAACTTACAGACACACACACACACACACACACACACACACACACACACACACACACACACACCTGTCTATTACACTACAGCAGTACGCAGTTATAGTACGCACCATGGAGATTTCCAGAGTACTCCTTCCCCAAAGGTGTATTTCACATTAGATGACATCGGCAGGACTGCCAAAGTAGGTCATTGGACATGTACTGAGAGTGACTAGCCTAAAATGCATTGCTCCCCACACAGACATTGAAACACACACAAAACATCCACAACCAACATGTGTGGGTATAGAACCCCTAACAGAGGTCTATATCACACACCACAGGGATTAATGGAGACCTCCTTCCCCAAAGGTGTATTTCACATTGGATGACATCAGCAGGACTGCCAAAGTAGGCCATTGGACATGTACTGAGTGTGACTAGCCTAAAATGTATTGTTCCCCACACAGACATTGAAACACACACATAACATCCACAGCTGACATGTGTGGGTATAGAACCCATAACAGAGGTCTATATCACACTACAGCATTGAGCTGCTATAAGATGCACTACAGGGATTGCTGGAGAGCTTCTTTCCCAATGGTGTATTTCACACTGGATGACATCAGCAGGACTGCCAAAGTAGGCCATTGGAAATGTACAGAGTGTGACTAGCCAAAAATGCATTCTTCTCTACACAGACATTGAAACACACACAGAACATCCATAACTGACATGTGTGGGTATAGAACCCCTAACAGAGGTCTATATCACACTACAGCAGTATGCAGTTATGGCACATGCTACAATGATTACTTGGTGGCATTCTTCCCAGATGTGTATTTCTAGGTGGATGACATCAGCGGTCTTGCCAAAGTAGAGCATACAAATTGTATGGAGTGTGACTACTCTAAAAAGCATTGCTCTCTACACAGACAGGCACACACTTGTCATGTCTGGGATTAGAACAGCTACCTACCAAATGTATCTCATTATAGTCATACTCAGTTACAGTACAAGCTACAGAGATTACTGGACTACAGCTTTCCAAAGGTGTATTTCTAGATGGATGACATCAGCAGCCTTGCCAAAGATGAGCATTTGAATTGTAGGGACTGTGACTACCCTAAAAAGCACTCTTCAATACACAGACAGACACACACACACAAACTTGCCATGTCTGGGATTATAACAGCTACCTAACTAATTTATCACACTACAGTAGTTAGCAGTTATAGGACATGCTATGCAGATTACTGGGCTGCAGTTTCCCAGATGTGTATTTCTAGGTGGATGACATCAGCAGCCTTGCCAAAGATGAGCATTTGAATTGTAGGGAGTGTGACTACCCTAAAAAGCACTCTTCAATACACAGACAGACACACACACACAAACTTGCCATGTCTGGGATTAGAACAGCTACCTAACTAATTTATCACACCACAGTAGTTAGCAGTTATAGGACATGCTATGCAGATTACTGGGCTGCAGTTTCCCAGATGTGTATTTCTAGGTGGATGACATCAGCAGCCTTGCCAAAGATGAGCATTTGAATTGCAGATAGTGTGACTACCCTAAAAAGCATTGCTCTCTATACAAACAGAGTCAGTCAGACAGACGCACACACAATCTTGCTATGTTTGGATTTAGAACACCTACCTACCAAATGTATCATACTACAGCAGTACGCAGTTACAGGATGTGCTATGGAGATGACTGGGCTACAGTTTCCAGATGTGTATTTCTAGGTGGATGACATCAGCAGCCTTGCCAAAGATGAGCATTTGAATTGTAGGGAGTGTGACTACCCTAAAAAGCTTTGCTCTCTACACAGACAGACGCACACACACCTGCCATATCTGGGATTAGAACAGCTATCTACCTAATTTATCACACTGCAGCAGTTACAGGACATGCTATGGTGATTACTGGACTGCAGTTACCCAGAGGTGTATTTCTAGGTGGATGGCATCAGCAGCCTTGCCAAAGATGAGCATTTCAATTGTAGGAAGTGTGACCACCCTAAAAAGCATTGCTCTTTACACAGACAAACATAGTTGCCATGTCTGGGAATTAAACTCTTATCAGAGTATTTTATCACACTACAGCAGTACGCAATCATGGGACATGCCACATAAATAACTGGGGTACAACCTTTCCAGGGATATAGTTCTAGGTGGATGACATCAGCAGCCTTACTACACTAGAGCATTTCATTTGTAGGGAGTGTGACCACCCTAAACAGCATTGCTCTCCACACAAACAGACACACACACACATACTTTCCAAGGCTGGGGTTAGAACTCCTACCTAACTAGTTTATCACACTACAGCTGTACACAGTTATGGGACACACCACAGAGATTACTGGGACATAACTTTCCCAAAGGCGTATTTCACAGTAGATGAACTCAGCATGCTTATCATAGTGGGGCTATGGAGAGGGCAGTGTGTGTGCATGGGCCATAACCCATTCATCTAGAAGTTGACAGGCCACATGTGGGCACAACCTGGGTCATATTCCACAGGTACGTGTATACAGCTGCTAGATGACTACTTTCTTGAACCGTCATGTTGCACAGCTGGCATGTGCACCACATACTCTGTAATGCTGACAGATACCAGTGGTTAGTATCTGCAGTGTGTGACATCAGACCCTCGTGTGGTTGTGGCCCTTTGGCTGTGTGCTGGGTGGGAGAGCCCTGGATGGGTCTTTGTCACAGTCACCCTCTTCCACACATCTATGTATGCCTACCTTTGGCATATTATAGTGTGTTGTCCTTATACATATGCCTGTATTCCTGCCCACTGTGTGTGCAAAGCATGTGTGGTGCATACTGAGGAGTGTCTGCACTAACATCTGCTGCCAGATATGTATGGTCTACTGGTGTTTGCAGACATGGCCTTCATGTGTTTAAGTGTGTGAGCATGCCCAGTATGACCTTTCAGTATATTGTTGACTGACATTGCCTTCATTACTCTAAGTGTGTGGGCATGCCCAGTATGGCCATCTATATTAAATGTGCAGATCGATTCCAGATAGTTTGTACTGCAGTGCTGAGCTTTTTGTTGTACACCTACAGGTAGAATGCTGCCTCTGCAGGGTATCCATCGATGATTTGGCATGGACTGTTACTACATTTCTGCATAGGATGGGGGGGGCACACCTGACTATTTCTACATTTCTACAGAGGATTGTGGGGGGGCACACCTGACCATTACTATATTTCTATGTAGAATGGGGGGCACACCTATTTCTACATTTCTACACAGGATTTGGGGGCACACCTGACTGTTAGTATATTTCTACGTAGGATGGGGGGGCATGCCTGACTATTTATACATTTTTACACAGGATTGTTGGGGGGCACACCTGACTGTTACTATATTTCTATGTGGGATGAGGGGCACACCTGCCTATTTCTACACAGGATTGGGTGGGCACACCTGTTACTATATTTCTACGTAGGATGGGGTGGGGCACACCTGACTATTTCTACATTTCTACACAGGATTGTGGGGGGGGGGCACACCTGACTGTTACTATATTTCTATGTGGGATACGGGGCACACCTGACTATTTCTACATTTCTGCACAGGATTGGGGGGCACACCTGACTCTTACTATATTTCTACATGGGATGGGGGTCACACCTGACTATTTCTACATTTCTACACAGGATTGGAGGGGGCAGACTTGACTGTTACTATATTTCTACATAGGATGGGGGGCACACCTGACTATTTCTACATTTCTACATAGGATTGTGGGGGGCACACCTGTTACTATACTTCTACGTGGGATGGGGGCACACCTGATTATTTCTACATTTCTACACAGGATTGTGGGGGTGGCACATCTGACTGTTACTATATTTCTACGCAGGATGGGGGGCATACCTTAATATTTCTACATTTCTACACAGGATTGGGGGGACACACCTGACTGTGACTACATTTCTGCTTCGGATTGGGGGGGCACACCTGACACTTGTATACATTTGCTAGGACTGTACTGGTATGTCGTGTACTCCATTTCCATCTGTAGTCTTACCTATCGTGCTGACTAGAGGCATACCAGTGTACTACAGATCTTAGCTTTTAATTACCTACATATTAGTTTCTGACTTCCTAACCTTCTGTAGTCTGTCTGTGTAGGCCTGGGGGAGGTTACCCATAGGCCTCATTCAGAGGCCAGAGCACAGCCTTTGTTTGTGTTTGTCTACACCTGTCCTGCTGGCTGTAACTATTGTTGGCTATATGACCCCCCCCCCCCCGACTGGTGAGTTATTTACCTTGTGGGTGTCCCAGTATTGAGGGTGGTGCTGCAGAGCTGCCTATGTTAGATGCACATAGTACACTCCCTACACATGATTAGGCATAGGTAGTGTAATGTTTGGCATCCCTTTTACTGTATGTGTGAGTCAGAGAGAGGTGTTATTCCCTGGATCCCTCCTGTGTCAGTGTATGTGCTATGCGTTGCCTCTTTGCCAAGGCCAGGGCATACTGGGCACACCTCCTTCTGCCTACTGGGGCAGGCTCAGGTTGTTCCTCCTCCAAGTTACTCTGTGCCTGTGCAGGCCTTGGTAATGGTGGGGAGCTGTGTGGCCCTACCCATGCTGTTCCTGCTGCAGCTGTTTCCACAGGATCATATTGTGAAGCATGGCACATATGATGACAATTTGGGAACATATAGCTGGTGAATACTGCAAGGCTCCACCAGATATGTCCATGCACTGGAACTGTGACTTGAGCATCCCAAACACATGCTCTACTATAATTCTGGTCTGTGCGTGTGCCTCATTATGGAGTTCTTGTTCAGGTGTGTGTGCATTTCTGATGGGTGTTATCAGCCATGGCTTCAGTGCGTAGCCAGCATCCCCCACTAGGTGACTGTGAGGGATGCCCCCATTAGCAAATCCCTGGTACAGCTGCATCAGATGCCAGATGTGGAAATGCTGATAGCTTCCAGGGCAGCCAGCATACACATTCATTATTATGCCCTGGGCATCGCACACGACCTGGTCATAGGGGTTCCTTTTTAACACAAACCCATATAATCCTCTCAGCATATTATTTCCCACATAAATCAGTCTAACATCACATTACACCTCTAGATTTCCCTTCCACCCCATTCATGTACTCTCATCTCTCACACCTCATAATTTGTACTATTCCTAAAATATTACAACTTGCTATACAGCTTACCATCAGTTATACATCAGCTATGTGTCAAAAAAATATTGAAGTACAGTACTTATTTGTACTTTTTGTGTTACTGATCTTATCCTTGTTATACCTCTTAACTTATCACTGTGAATTGCTTTAAATTGTACTGTTGATAGTAATTGTTTTTTTTTTTAATTGTAAACTAAACTGTCATGTATACTTAAACTGTAACTGGAGCTTTTCTCCTCGGGTCTCCACTGAAAAAGGGCTCCTGGCTCAACTGGACTAACCCGGTTAACAAATGTCAATAAATAAATAAATAAATAAATAAACAAACAGTCATTAACAATGACAAGTACACCTTGCAGCTATTATGAGTACTTACATACAGATTTACTCAGTGGTTGATAAAGAGGTCATCCTACAATGTTTTTGTTTGAGTACTCCTTACCCTGCAAAAATATAATAATAATAATAATTGAACTTGGCAACAAAAAAATTACAGATGAGGTATCTAATGCTTTCTCTGAAAACATCCATCCTCCCATTGTTGAAACCGCTTGCCCATGTAAGTTGAAAAAGGTAAATTAGACTTCCCTATTTCAATATTCCAAACAACTCCCTTCAGCTCCTCCAATGGGATCCTGAGGCATTCTTATGGAAGCCAATTGGTATAATCTCTTCAATAAAATCTGTCTCTGCACCAGGGTGCATCCAAGTTATGCATATCCAATATATGTCCTAAGGGAGATGCTCAGGGCATCCTCGCAAGGTGCTGAAACCACCTCAACTGGCTCCTCTCAACATGGAGGAGCAATAATGATACTCCAAGAGCCTCCTGGACTGCCATCCTCTACATGCTGTCATGAAGGTGAATCCAGCCTCATTTCTGACAGCTGTACCTCTGCTCCAGCCCTATCTGACTTAAGATAAATAATATGCTCACAATGCTTTTTCTTGAATTTCAGTGGCCGCATGTCATGCAGCAGTATCCTTCAGACCCGCTACTGCTGCAACACTTCCTGCAAGACATTTTTGGGTGCACAGTCATTGCTGTACTCCAGATCTACAGAACATGTTGGCAGTTCAGGAAAAGTCCCATGATCTCCTCATGACCTGGACAAGGGCAAAAAGTCAATCTACAGTTCAATAGCTGGAATGGAAACCATATTGTTCCTTCTGAATTACAAGCCTGAATATTTGATGAAGCCTCCCTTCCAGTACTCTAGCATTGGCTTTCCCTGAGAACTTGAGGACCATTATCCCTACTGCCCCCCCCCCTTTTTTAAATAGGACCCACTCCCTTATTTAACAATCCAGAAATAATGCATTAGCAAATGATAATAATTAAATAGAATTTTAGATAACAGTAATGTATGGCCAATATTATTGGTGTATGATCGTGTTAGCAAGCTTCTTAAATTTTTTGAGGTTTCTTAACTAATATTAAGCAACTACACACAGGCCTAACATCTACTAAGAATTCAATATTAGGCAGTGTATTGCTAACTCTTCATATTATAATGACTCTTTCTCTTGTCCTAATGCCTGTACTGTAGCACAACTGATTAATTTTCCAACAAGATTACATAAACCTTACAACAAATAATTTGCATTTGACTGTGATCTACCTTTTACACCCAGGATGCATATCTGCTGTTTGTCTTAAAGTCAGTACTATACCCAACTAATCTCCAACTTGTTTGGTTTGGAAACTGAAAGAATCCTTAAGGTCCCTCCTTACATATTATACAGCCTTAAATATTCACCTCTGCCTTACCGCACTAACTGGTCAATATCATCCCAAGATCATGGGGTAGTCTATTTTAATGTCTCATTTTGCACATCTTAACTCAACTTGCTCCTTGAAGGATGCTAAGGATTCATTTCTACTACCATGGTATGCTTAAGAAGATTTGAAGGCTACTGCCAAAATATACACACATTGGAAAATATATCAATCAACAAATTCCACACTGAATTTGCAACTCCACTGGCAGGTGAGAAATCAATGCAGGTCCTTACTGCACACTGCAAAGAAAAACAACAAACCAAATCCTGTTCCCCTCAAGCATAATGAGTCGGAATAAACAAACTACTTTCTCCAAGATCCTCCTCTCTTTCTTTCACCTCTTACCCCACTATATCATAATTATTTCATTCTGATTTTAAAATGTATATATTTTCTTAGAAGCCAAAATATTTATAGTTGCTACAAACCAGCTTCAATTAAACCCTCCTTCTGTTTAAAACCACGTGCATTATCTTTTGGGCATCACCTGCTAAGATATTAAAATATTCATACACAACTAAAGTAGATGCCAGTCCTCCTAAGTACCTATAGATGGAGATTGTTGCATGTGCCAGACCAGTAATGAACTCAAACATTGTTATAGGTCACTTTCTGAGTTTATAGGGGAGAAAGCTATCATCCCTCTACAAAAAGGAAGTTCAGCTCCCTCTCCGACTATAGGCATAGAACAATTCTCTGACCATTAACCAAGCTGCTTAAAAAACATCACTCAAGAACTGTCTTTCTTTATTCACCACAGTTTTGAAATTCTTGAAGTTAACTTGGATTTTGAGTATATCATGGTGTGGAAACAATTCTGAAAGTAGTAATATATTTTATCCAACTAATTCTTTAGCAAGATGGTAGGAGTTTAATTTTAAACTTTTCCTAGGCCTTCAAGCCTGTAATTTATTCTGTTCTAATTGACAACTTGTAGCAAATGGTGATGACAGCTACCAAAGTAGTTGTTTTAGTTGACAGATCACAAATAGGACATTGCATGTGAATTGGCTATCAGCTCCATGTCTAGCAATGGACATTTCTTCCAGTATCTCTCAGGGGTCTGTCCATGGGCCACTTCCATTTCTTACTCTTGACAGCAATATGCACTTTCAGTTTGTATTACAAGAGAAAACAGCAATGAAGCTTGAAATCAATCTTCCATTCTTCTGTTCTTTGTCCTTGCCCAATCTTCTTACATTCTTGACATTGTGAAGAGAACAACAGCTGGAGACTTCTACCTTTTCAATAAGATTTTGGATGACTGCCATTGAAAACATGAAGTCACATTTGTTAATTGGTTCAGTGACAATGCATGTGTGTGTGTGTGTTTTGACCATTATTAATCATTATTGCTGCTATATAAGGGTCAGAAAAGATTCTAGTACATACAAAATTGGATTAAGAAATTGTTAAATCCTTTTGGTCAGACATGAAATTATTTACAGATGACATTAGGCATTATATACTGCAAATTATTTATTTTACCATCTAATTTCTGTAGTCTTTTTCTTGTCTGAGTTCTTATTTTTTTCAAACAGTTTAGCACTGAGGATTAACACCATTAGCTACTATAGCAATAACCCATGACTAGGTGTGGATAATGCTGGATTTACCCATGGTTGACATGGTTTGGTCATGATGATGGAGCCTGAGTTACCAAATAAAGCCAACCATGGGTAAATCCAGCATTACACACACCCAGCTATGGGTTATTGTTATTATACAATGACATTACTTAAGAAAAAAGCTATTTACTTTTCTTAAATAATGTCCTTGTATAAGGGTCAAGTGCTGCTGTTGCATGTTTTTCACTAGCATCCTGGGCTTTCTTGATGTACTGGGCATGCATATAGGTTCATAGGTTCATAGGTAAGTACTAGGCTATCTGCCCAATGGCATTTATAAGCCTAGCCAGAATGTGTTGGCTTTTGCCACCCCCTTAGATTAGTTCCCTGTGCCTCTGTCCAGCAGAGCCATTAGTTCCCTGCGCCACTGTCCAGCAGAGCCACAGCAGTGAGCCCCAGGGTAAATTTTCTGTTTCCCATCCACCCGTCAAGGTTTCTCTTGAAGAGTGCTAGTGAGGGGCTCTGCCTGATGTATATTGGAATCCTGTTCCAAAGCACGGGGAGTCTCTGGGACAGGAATCTATCCCTCCAGCATGTCCTATTTATTGTTGTGGTGAGGTTTATATCTCTAGAGCATATAGCTCTCTGGGATTTGTTTTTTTTTTTAGGTGGAGCATGTCCATCAATTCTGGGTTGGACATGGCCTTGTATGTCAGGCAGAGATCACCTCTGAGTAAGCAGTATGCAACCGAGTACAGCTGGAGTTTCTTGAGTCGGGCTGCATAGGGCATCTGTTTGAGGCCAGTAATCCTCTTGGTGAGGTACTTTTCTGGTCTTTCCAGATATTGCAGGTGTCTTGTAAGGTACATCCCAAACGGGGCATTGTATTCTATGATGGATCTAATGAGTGATGAGTAGAGAGGCACAATAACCTCTTTTGTTCTAGATGCGAACCCTTTTGTGATTAGGTGGGCCACATAGAAAGATTTTCTAACCACCTTGGCAATATGATTATCAAAGGAGAGATTACTATCTACTTGGGTCCCCAGATCCCTTATTACATTTTCTGTATTTAGGGGACTACCACCTATGTGGTAGTTCGCGGGTACTTTATTTTTTCCAAGGGGATGACTATGCACTTTTTGGCATTTAGCTTGAGGCCATGATTTTGACAACAGGTATCCGTCTCAGTGAGACCCTTCTGGAGGGTGTCTGTATCAGCCAGAGAATCAGTTATGGCCCCTAGTTTGCAGTCATCTGCAAACTTGGTCAGCCATAGTCCTCCTATGCTTGCCTGTACCTCTGAGAAGTATATACCGAACAGGAGGGGTCCTAGGACTGAGCCCTGGGGGACTCCACTTGTAACTGGTTTAGAGTCAGACGTAGAGCCTGCAACTCTCATCATGTGGGTTCTATCCAAGAGCCAGTTGGCAACCCATCTTGTGATGTAGGGGTTTACATTCAAGCTGGTGAGCTTGTCTATAATACTAGACTGGGGAATGGTGTCAAAAGCTTTTGCGAGGTCTAGGTAGGCTGTGTGGACCTCCTTTCCCTCGTCTAATGCCTTGGTAACTGTCTCAAAGAAGTCCTTAACAAAGCCAAACTGGGTAGAGTCCAAGGTTTGGAGGTTCCCAATGTCTCTGTTAATGAGTTCCATGATGATGCGCTCCATAGCTTTGCAGACTAGGCTAGTCAGGCTTATAGGGCGATAGTTCCCGGGGTCCGTTGTGGCTCCACCTTTGTGGAGTGGGGTAATTGTTGCCGTGCGCCACTCTGTGGGTACGTAGCCTGTAGAGAGGCTTAGTTTGAACAGTGTGTTTAGGGGAGGGGTTAGTTTATTTTGGAGCACTTGTAAGACACAGCCTGGGACACCATCCGGTCCCATTAAAGCTGTGTTTTTGGCTTTGTATAGTGCTGTTTTAACCTGTGTGTCGGTGATTGATGGGGCCCTATATTATTCTGGTATGGTTATGGGCCCTTTAGGGGGTGGGGGGTGAAATTTGTACTAAACCTGTCTGCCAGAATGTTGGCAATATCATTCGGTTCAGTGTATTTTGAGCCATTTTGCACTAACTCAGAGCAGATCTGAGAGTTTTCACTTAGGTTCTTGACATAGTTAAAAAACATTTTGTGGTTAATTTTGGAGTCATTGGCAATTTTTTCTTTCGAAACTAGCCTTGGATGATTTAATGAGGGATCATAGTTTCTTGCTGATACTGATCAGGGATGTCTTTCCTTCTTGGGATTTTACTCTTTTCTGTACTAGTTTCCTCCTTCTGTTTTATAGCTTGTTTATGGCAGGGGTCCACCAGACTGGTTTCCTTTTCTTGGAGGAGTGAGTCTTGGTTTTACTTGGGATAGCACGATCCATGCATTCCTGCAGATGCTCATAGAGTGCCTTTGTAAAGGTTTCAGCAGCTTGGACAGCATTGTCCTTTAGCATGGGGCCTGTGAACCTTTCCACCTTGGTCTTAAGTAACGTGAAGTTTGCTTTTGAAAAGTTTTTCCCAATGGTTTCCTTGATTGGGGGTGGGGGCGGAATGTGGATATCCAGAGTGATTAGTCTATGGTCTGATGTAACCAGCGAGGGGTTGCCCTCCGGTGTGGAACACCGGTCGCCCATGTTGGTGATGACCAGGTCCAATATGTTGTTCCCTCTGTTGGAGGTGTTGACCATTTGATCCAGGGCATTCGAGTTTATAAATTCTAGGAAGTGTTAGGCAAGGGGATTAGTACTTGAGTAGTTCTCCCTGTTTATGTTTGGGTAATTGAAATCACCCAGTATTAGGGTGTTTGGTAGGACCTTCATATTTCCCAGTGTCTCCAGAAATGCAGAATGGGGGTCCTGGGTCATGGTTCTGTAGCAAGCTACAATTTGGATTGCAGTTTTGCCCATTGTTAGTTGCACATGGATGATCTCTGATGCATTGTGCTGAACCACTAACCTGGAGGTGTGGGTATCCTTGATGAATATGGACACACCCCCACCTTTTGTGTTTCGGTCCTGGTTCTGTGGCCAAAAGGTATTGTATAAGTTATAGCCTAGTAGTGCTGGGGGGCTTTCAGGAGCCTTAAACCAGGTTTCTGTTACTGTACAGATGTCAATGTTCTCCATACTGAAGAGTGCCTCGAGTATGTGCATTTTGAGGTTTAGACTTCTGGCGTTGAGTAGCATTACCCTCAGTTTTTGGTTACTTGTGCTATTTATGGTGGTGGGTTTGTCTTTTGAGCCTTGCCTAAAAAAGGCAGTATGGAGGTGGCAAGAGCCTTGGCCAGTATTCGAAAGCCTATGGGTGACAGGTGCAAGCCATCTCTTGCAAAGCAACGTGGCTTGTCGAGCATGTCATCCCAGGTGGACAGACACTGGATCCCATTTGACTGACACCAGAAATTTAGCCAATTGTTGAAATTGATAATTTTTTCTTTATACTGTAGCATCATTCTTGGTGAGGGCAGGATGCTACTCAGGGTCAGGGTCATTCCAGCCTGGGCTACATGATCAGAGATGTCTTCCATGTCTCTTTTCATGTAGTCCAGGGAGGTACATCTGAGGTCATTCACACCCACATGAACAATGACAGAGTCATACTTGTACTTGTTCTGGAGTGACCTGAGTGCTTGTGTTATGTGGCGGATCCTGAGGCCCGACAGGCAGCTAATTGTAACCTTCTCCTTGTCTAGCCTAGTTAGTGGGACATCAGTGTGCCTGACTATAGAGTCACCTATTACTAGTGAGTTGGGTATGTTATTTTACCTTAAGGGCTGTGATTGCATGCACACTGATTATGTGAAGTATTTGTTTCATGGTTGGTGATGGGGTGTGGAGGTTGCTTGGATGTCTGCTTTGGAGGTCTCTGTTGCTTTTACAGATTTTTATTTAGAGTCTCCGAGTATGTTTTCATGTATTCATGTGTGTTATTTGCCGGTGTTGGTTTATTTGGTCTATGTGAGACTAGTGGTGTGTTGCAAATATTACCCTTCTCCTCTTGACTGTCAGTTCCAGTCTTGGGATGAGAGAGCTTTGCCTCCAGTTTTGCTGTATAATTGCATCTCCCGCATATATTACTGTTTGGTGGTAGGAGGAGAGGGTTGTCTGTGTACATGAGGCAGTTGTAACATTGCCTCAAAATGCCCAGATTCACCAGTTGGACTGGAGAGTACACTGGAAACTGCCCTTTGGACATGCCTGAATAGGTAGAGTAGGCTGTTTTTCTGATTGGCTGGAGGGGATGAATAGAGAGGCTTGTCCTTCTGGACAGTATAGGGGGGTCTAGTGCTAGGGTTAATTAGTGCTTGCTATGAGTTTTAAGCAAGTGTTTGACTGTGAAATGAATGGTTTGAGTGCTAAACTTGAAGGTTTGTCTAGTTCCAAGGGAAAAATTGAAGAGTAGACTTCATGGAGCCGAGAATATTTTAACTGTAGGTAACTGGCACTGCCCGGTGTGCAAAACCATGCAAATGCGGTTTTTATAGCAGGGAAGTGAAAGAGATAGAAATTAGCCCAAAATGGCCAATAAACTACTAACTTCTGGGCTGAAACCACTCCTCCAGGGACAGATAGGCTGCTCAAAGTTCCCCTCTCTCACAGGTGAACAGAGAAACTTCCTTCTATCCAAGTAAGGTATGGGCAACACAGAAACTTGTAACACAGCCCTGGATTCAGCAATAACCTGAAAACTGGAC
This sequence comes from Protopterus annectens, assembly GCF_019279795.1. Taxonomy (NCBI): domain Eukaryota; kingdom Metazoa; phylum Chordata; order Ceratodontiformes; family Protopteridae; genus Protopterus; species Protopterus annectens. The sequence continues at coordinate 946,858,220 of NC_056730.1, forward strand.
TATACTAGTTCAGAAAGGCAGGAAAAAGTATATTTTTTGGTTTTTGTTTTTTTTTTTTTTCAGAAAATAGAGCAGATACAATCAAAATTAGCCCAAAATGGCCAATACACTACTAACTTCTGGGCTGAAACCACTTCTTCTGGGACAGATAGGCTGCTCAAAGCTCCCCTCTCTCATAGGTGAACAGAGAAACTTGCTTCTATCCAAGTAAGGTATGGGCAACACAAAAACTTGTAACACAGCCCTGGATTCAGCAATAACATGAAAACTGGACTATACTAGTTCAGAAAGGCAGGAAAAAGTATATATATATATATTTTTTTCAGAAAATAGAGCAGATACAACAAAATTAGCCCAAAATGGCCAATACACTACTAACTTCTGGGCTGAAACCACTTCTTCAGGGACAGATAGACTGCTCAAAGCTACCCTCTCTCATAGGTGAACAGAGAAACTTGCTTCCATCCAAGTAAGATATGAGCAACACAAAAACTTGTAACACAGCCCTGGATTCAGCAATAACCTGAAAACTGGACTATACTAGTTCAGAAAGGCAGGAAACAAGTATATGTTTTTTTTTTTTTTTTTTTTTTTTTTTTCAGAAAATAAAGCTGATACAATCAAAATTATGGGACTTTCGTTCCCACACTTTTGCAGTACATCAGTGCTGTGGAAAGGAAGCAATGGAGAAGGGAAGGTCTCTGTTGCTCCTTTTTATTTTATTTTTTTTTAAATCTTCTTCTTTTGGCTGCTCCCATTAGGGGTCGCCACAGCAGATCAACTGTTTCCATTCCTTCCTGTCCTCTGCATCTTGCTCTGTCACACCACCCACCTGCATGTCCTCTCTCACCACATCCATAAACCTTATCTTAGGCCTCCCTCTTTTCCTGTTACCTGGCAGCTTCATCCTTAGCATCTTTTTCCCAATATACTTTGCATCCCTCCTCAGCACATGTCCAAACCAATGTAATATTGCCTCTCTGGCTTTGTCTCCAAACCTTCCAACCTGGGCTGACCCTCTAATATACTTATTCCTAATCCTGTCCATCCTTGTCACACTCTGCCACATCAAGCTCTGACTCCTGCCTTTTTGTCAATGCCACTGTCTCCAACCCATGTAACATAGCTGGTCCCACTACCCTCTTGTAGACCTTCCCTTTCACTCTTACTGGTACTCGTCTGTCACAAATCACTCCTGACACTCTTCTCCACACACTCCAACCTGCCTGTACCATCTTCTTCACCTCTCTTCCACACTCACCATTACTCTGAACTGTTGATCCCAAGTACTTAAACTCATCCACCTTCACCACCTCTACTCCCTGCATCCTCACCATTCCTCTATCCTCCCTCTCATTCACACACATATATTCTGTCTTAGTCCTGCTGATCTTCATTCCTCTTCTCTCTAGGTTGCAATTCAGACACTTAAGAGGTACAAAAGAGATACGAAGGAGGAAATACAAGGAAAATCTGGTATGTTTCTTTAGTTTTGAATAAGGTAACTGATTTTCCTAGTAGTTTTTTCTACTGTCTCTCTTGTAGCTCCGGACTGTCCGCATTTCTAATTTTATTTAATTATTTATTTGTTTATTTATTTTTAATGCTAAAGAAAACTTAAAAAGTTATAGCATATAGTAATGGAAGAAAGTCCAGGCTACCAGACTTTGTTTCCATTGGTATACAGGAGATCCAGGGCAACTGGGCCTCAAATAGCATGGAGGGTGAGGCATAGATCTCCCCTCAAGAATCTATAAGATACTGAATAAAGGGACCATTGCTAACTCAGGATCTTTATCCTGTGATCTTTTTAGTTGTTTGACATGTCTAGTTAATTGCATCTTGAAGGGGGCTTTGTACTCGATAATTGGTCTAATCAATGCTGACCGTAGAGGAGCAATGACCTCCTCTTTAAAAGTGAATGACATTCATTTGGCAATTAGTTACATTATGTAGAAGGATTTTCTGCTACTGGTCTTACATGATGATTGAAAGAGAGGAAGTTAACAATCTGTATTCCAAAGTCCCTAATGCATTTTCATTTTGCAGCAGGGTATTTTCTATATTCTGGGCTGAGAAGAGGTGATATCTACCAAATGTGACTATATTGCACATTTTTTCATTAAGTGTTAGCACTTTTCACTATATCAGCTATTTACAGGTATGAGTTCTTGCTGACAGGCTTAAATATCAGATGGAGACTTGACCGTAACTCCCAATTTGCAGTAATCTGCAATTATAGTTAGCCAGAGGTCCCGGTTCTCAGCTCAGAAATTGGAAAAGTAAATTCCAACAAACAGGGATTTCAGTACTCAACTCTGGAGAACACTACTTGCTGCCATCATATTTTTTTGATAAGGCACCTCCCACTAACTTGGTGTGAGCTCTATCATACATTATGAATCTATTTTTAAAATGTTTAGCTTATTTACGATACCTGCATGAGGGAGAGTGTTTAAAGCCTTGGCCAGAGCAAGATGCACCATGAGAACAGCACAATCACAGCTGACAGCTTGTACAATCCTGTCAACAAAATCAACAAGAATCATTAGGCAGGATCTCCCTTGACAAAGCCAAAGTGCTAAGAGTCATGCCTGATAAGATTTTTGATATCATAGTTTATGAGATCGATTATACTCACAGACACTTAGTAGGGCATACAACGGTGTAAACCTGCAGGTTCATTTAAGGAGGAAATGTAAAATTAAAAGCAAGCACTTGCGTAAGTATAGGAAAAGTAAAATCTCCAGCCAAGTATGTTACTGCTGTGATGGCTTACTGGTTAACTGTGAATAGAGTAATTAGTGTTGAAAGGTCATTGCAAGAAGAAAATACTCTGAATGCTAGTGCAACTGAATTCGAAGAAAAAACAATGGGCCTTGTGTTAATGTCCTCAAACAGCATCTGAGACAGATCCTGTTATTCAACAAATGGCCCTAAAATGAAATGTTATTCTGCATATCTGAGTCAATAATTACCAAAAGGTTAAATGAAATGGCACCTATATTATTTAGTTTAAAAATTTGTTCAGAACATTAGCAATTCTTATTACTTAGAAAATGTGAAACATAGTATCTAAACATAAAAAGGGTAGCACTGAAGACCTTAAAAACTATAGAGCAAATTAGTTTAATCCAAAGTCTTTGAAATTGTTTTGAACATTGTGCTATGGCTTTAATAAGTACTGATAATACACTCACATTAATCAGTGACATTTAACTGCAAAGGTTTACTAAAGGGAGATCTACACTAAGAAATTTGGTAAAAGTCTATGATCTTATAACTACGGCAATCAGCATGGCTTTATCAAATAGAATGATATTTTTATTTCTCACTAAAGCATTTGATTCCATGTTAACTAACAACACCAAATGAGCATGTGTATTTGTCTATGGCAAGTGAGTTCAGTACCCAGCTTTCTGTGAACTATGCCAGAGATCCATGTGAATGGTGAGGGGGTGTATGTGCCCCTGTTGGCCAGTGTGTGCCTGCCACAAAGTCCAGCAGCCATAGGTCTAGTTGCTCAACTTGGGTTACATGGGATAGCTCTGTTGAGTGAAACCTGGATGCAAAACCAATCATCCTGCCAAACATGAACTAAAATTTGCTGCACTCAGTGTTTATTCACTGACAGCACACAGCTTGGAAATGGATGATATGATGGTACAGAGGAGGCTAGACATCCTATGTATTCAACTGACAGGATGGAAGAGCAGTGCAGCAAAGCCACTGTGTTTGGGATCCAGAATCTACTACTTAGGAGGAGGACAGGCAAGAAATGGTGTAGGAATTGTGGTGAGGGTCAGTATTCAAAAAAACAGTGAGGGATGGCATCAGAATGACAGACTTATGGCAATCAGACTTCAACATCAGGATAGGGCACTATTCATAATGTCAGCCTATGCTCCACAGCAGGGTTGTGACAGTGAAGAAAAGCATACATTTAGACATCAGTTGCAGGACTTACTAGATAAAGCATGACAGCATAATTGGTGTTGACAACGGGTGACCTGAATGCGCATACTGAAACAAATACAACAGGATGTGATGACTGCCTGGATCCACATGGGTGGAGAAACAGGAATGAAGAAGGTGAAGCTATTCTGAACTTCTGTCTGAAAAATGTCTTGATAGTGGCCAACACATGGTTCAGCAAAAGAGGCAGTTACAAAATCTCATAGAATAGTGGTCAACATATAACTCAGGCAGACTTCCTCCTAGTAAGATAAAGGTAGATGGAAGGCATACGTTTGTGTATCACTGATAACTGGACAATAAGCATATTAGTGCCAGTGTACAAGAGCAAAGGTGACATCCACAACTATGCGCAGTACAGAGATATCAAACTCCTGTCACATTGCATGAAAGTTCCGGAGAAGGTGATTGATAAATGAGTGCACAGAGTAGTAGAAAGTAAAATGGGAGATGAGCAGTTGAGCTACAGATGAGAATGTAGCACAACTGATCCAATTTTTGCAGTGAGGCAAACAGTTGACAGGAAGCTAGAGATGAGGATAGAGTCCCTGGGCATTCCTAGACACAGAGGAAGCATATGACAAGGTCCCAAGAAAGCTGATTTGGACATTCCTGCTGTGGTTTGACGTCCCAAAAACATCTGTAGAATTAGTGCACGTTATGTACAAGGACCCAATGACTCAAATATGAACTATGTTCAGTCGCACACAGGAGTTCCCAGTGGGAGTGAGTGTGCATCAAGGTTCAGTTCTGAGCCCACTATTATTTATACTGATGACAGACTACATCAGCAAACAGGTTGGAGGGGACAGATCAACTGAGTTGCTGTATGCAGACAATGTGGCATTACAGGCAGACACTGAGCAAGAACATCTCCAAAGGATAGAGGAATGGGATGCAAAACTGAAGGCACATGGGATGAAAGTGAGTACAGATAAGGCAGTTGTAATGGCAGCAAGTGAGGAAATGAGAAGCTGAGAACTGAGATAAAATGGAAAGTACTGGAACAGTTTAACAGCTTCAAAGTATCTGTAACGGGTGACTTAGGAGAAAGGAAGTTTGAATGAGGAGGTCAACACTCGAATCAGAGGGGTTGAAGCCAGCTGGAACAGAGCAACAGGGGCTATGTGTGACAGAATAATGTCAAAGAAGATGAAAAGTAAGGTATACAAAACAGTAGTGCAACCAGTACTACAGTATAGTATGGAAATCTGGGCAGTAAATGCAGAGCAGCTGAGGAGCTAGAGGTGATGGAGATGAAGTGACTGAGATGGGTGGTAGAATGCACACTGTAAGACAGACAAGGAAATGAGGACATCAGAGCAGAAGCTAAAGTACCTCCAATTGCAGAGAACGTCAAGGAGAACAGAGTAGAGTGGTTCAGGTACATGTGCAGAAAAGCAGAAGACAATCTAGTGAAGAAGATTTGGGACAGGCAGGAAGAAGGCAAGGCAAAACTAGGGCATCCAGCAAAGAGAAAAATGGATTGTTTGAGAGAAGCCCTGCAACAGTCAGGTATGACAGTTGAGAAGGTAGGAGAGTGGAAGTGAATTGTGAAAGATGGCGACAGTTAACACAACACCCCAATCCCATATAGAAAATATGAAAAAGGAGCTGATGATGATGATGATGATGATGATTTGATTCCTTGCCACATGATATAATATACAATGTCCTAGTAAATAATAATTCAAACATGTATATTCTGCCCTGGATCAATGTCTAGTTACAAGATGGAACACAACAAGCATGAGCGCAAGGAATCAGTTCATAAAAACTGTCACCTCTTACCAGAGTTCCACAGGAACTAGTTTTGGATCCCATTTTATTTAATGTGGTCTTTACAGCTATCATTAGGAATTCACTTTGATGGCTAAGTAAATGTACAGATGACTGCAAGGCAGGCTTTACACTAGCATTTGATTAAGATATGGTTGTGGTAAATAACTATCTGCAGGTTAGTTCTAACTGAGCACTGAATATGGGACTGCAATTATAGTCCCAGGAAATGTAAGTCAATGAAAACTAATATTCATAAACCAATTGTATTCAAAGGAACATTTCAGAAGAAGTAACATATTTTAAAGTCTTAGGAATCATCATACATGCTAACTACATTCAATAAACATGTATATAACATCAAATGTAAAGCATTATGATAGTGTGGCTTGATGCTATAAAATATCTCATTTAGTGATGAGGATAATGTGGTATGCTCAATAATTGAATATAATAACATTTCTGTACCTACTCCATCAGTTACAAAAGCTGGAATCGCTGCAACAAAAAATTGACCAAGTAAATCTCATCAGTATGTGAATTAAATTATCTGGAAAGCTGTAAAGAATTAAAGCTATTCACTATAGAATACAGGTATTATAGGAGGAAATTAAATCTAGCTTATAAGGCTTTTAAGTATGAGATCATACAACCTTCTTTAACTCTTGAAATTTACTCTAATGCATCAGATAAAGATATTAGTATAATATTTAGACTATCATTAAATAAACTAAACTACAAGATTCTTATTGGACTAAAATTGCCCTCTATATGTAGAACAAACCTCCATACCATATATTATTGGCAATATAATCATATCTAAAGCAATTTAGTTCAATGGGTTAGCAGATAGACATCAGTATTTAGATATGGCTTTTGGGCTGGAACACTGGTGTTACTAACTTCTGAACATACCTGACAAGTGAAAGCAGGAAAGATACTTGGGATGGGTGGCACCCAGAATGAATTATAAAATGGGGTAGATGACTAAGAGATGCTTTGGAGAAGTTACACTTTTCATCACGGAAAAATGTACACTCCCCGGCTCTTGGAGCTATTCCATGATGCTGACTATGTTTCACAAGTCAGAGTTAAAAGGTCATCTGAGCTAAGATTTAAACTAGAATAACTGGTTCAGTGCTGTGATTAGGTTATGGGGGATCCTTGACAGATGTGGTCTTCGTAGACTGGGGTCAAGTGAAGTTTGTACCTGGGCTTCAGCCAAAAGATACCATGAATTCTATCTCTGGAATCATGTAATAAGCTAAACAAAAAGGGATGCCACTTGCAGTTTTAATAATAAAAGCTATACTGGTCTTTAATACACTGGATTTAAAATACTAATGCAAGGTTCTGATTACTTTGGGTTTCCATCTTGCCTTTAATTAATGCAATCAATGGTCTGTATGAAGATTCAACTGGTCGTGCAAAGGGGATTTTTTTGTTAGCTGTAGTACTGTGTGACTTGACATTTTCTGACTCACTATTGTTGACCTCCTTCTGCATTTGATTTTGGATTGGAGTTATTCATTGAATGTTTGGTTACTTCCATTTTTTTATCTTTATTCTTATATTGCATTTTTATTTTTATATTTACTTTTGTTTTGTTTTAATTTTTTTTCTTTACAGAGTTTTAAGAGGACAGGGATCAGTTAGAAAATAATTATTTTGCAGACAGAGAGGGTGGAATTGAGAAATAGCATTCTTCATTTAACTATAAATATTTAGTGGCATCTTTATTCAACTGTAGTGCTGTGTGACTTCTCATTTGCCTGACTATGGTTGATGCTTTTCTTGGAGTTTTCCAATGTCTTGACTAGGGTCAGTTAGAATATAATTCTTTTACAGACAGTGAATGACATCCAGCTAATTAGTGGGAGAAGCTGAGAAATAGCAGCCCTCATTTAAGTACAGATATTTAATTGCATCCTTATTTAGCTGCAGTCTTGTGTGACTTGCTGTTCTCTGCCTGACTATTGCTGATCTCTGCATTTGTTTTTCCCACCCACTTGCTCTAGCCTTGTTGTGCTTATAAACTAGGAAAGTAGAAAAGAGAAAAACACAGACTGCGGCTAAACGTTTGTCAGAACAGGCCACAAAGCAAAAAACAAAAATATCGATCTGACTAACATGGGTAAAGTATCATAAACTTGAGTTAGCTTCTTTTTTCTACCTTCCCACTTACTAAAATAAATGAATAAATAAATAAAATAAAAAATGCACTTTATTCAGTTGCTTTTACTGCATCTGTGCTTCTTCCTACTTTATTTATCTTTTTGCCACATGTTTTTAATGTGTTAGTTGCATTTAATCCATGGCATTTATTGGTGCTTGCTAGTAGCCTGATTACATTGTAACTGTTATTCTAAGCCTCTTAGTTCTAATTTAACCACTTGGGCTCCAAGCTAGTTATCTAACACTAGGAAGTTTGTGGTCAACACTCTTGTGGCAGCAGAGGTAGCTTACACCCTTCTGAGTTGGGAATTGCTGGTTGAAGGCTTATTGTGTCTGTTATTCTAAAAGTGTCTTGGTTTTGGTTTAAGCACTTGGGCTCCAAACCAGTTATTTTACATTAAGAATGTTTGTGGGCTACACTCTTGTGGGAAACGAGAGTAACCTCGGCACTTCTGAGCTGGGATTTGCTGTTGCAAGTCTTAATGTGCCTTTATTTAATTGAACAGTTGTTTTTCACTGCATTTCTGTGTTGAATATCTGCACTTTTTGACATTTTTAGTCTTTAGTTAGAACTGCCTTGGTTCCACTTCAGTGAGAGTAGAGGTGACCTGAGTCATTTTCTGTTCCATGATAGTGCAAAGGAAAGAAGATTGTGCTGTTTTTGATTGGCCACAGGGCCTTGATTGTGTTTTTTTTTTGTTGTTGTTGAATCTCCACTGCTATTTTAAGTATCGTAGTTGCAAAATGCTTGGTTCATAACCTATGTGCTCAAGGCATTTGGCAACCACACTACTTGTGAAGAAGAATGATACTGGTTTCTGTTAAACTCTACAAAAGCTAATTACCATATTTGTTTTGGTATTTGTTTCTTGCATTGTTTTTTGTCAAAGCTGCATTAATTGAGTGTTTTTGTTTTGAATATCTGCACTTTTTGACATTTTTTACAGTCTTTAGTTAGAACTGCCTTGGTTACACTTATGTGAGAGTAGAGGAAACCGGAGTAATTTTCTCGCCCAGGATTGTGTTAAGGAAAAATGATGTATTGTTTTTTATTGGCCACAAGACCTTGTTTGTGTATATGTTTTTTTAATCAAATTTCCTCTGCTGTTTAAGTGCCACTTGGCTCATAACCTACAAGCAAGCTAAGATTTGCATTACTGTATCCACTGTTTCATGACTTGTTTTTCAAATTGTTTTTGTCACACCTGCATTAATTGAGTGTTTCTGTGTTGAATATTTGTACTTTATGACCTTTTTGATAGTATTTCATTAGCAATGCTGCACTCCTTGCAGCAGTGCCTAGCAGTGATCTGTGTAGTCACAGATATCTTGCAGGGTAATTTCTTCTTGTAATCTGAGTAGAAGTTTAAAATACCCTTACTGTCTAGACAAATATTTTTAACTACTATAACATCTAGTTTTCACATAGGTTTATAGGTGTGTACTAGGCTAATGGCCCTGGATTCTTTACAAGCCTAGCCCATAGAAATGCCCTGGCATTGTGCCGCCTGACCTTAGTTCCCAGTGCCTCTATCAAGTAGACCCACTGGAGTGATCCCCAGGGTGAACTTTCTATTACCCATCCACTCATCAAGATTTCTCTTGAAAGAGGTTCAGTGAGGTGCTGTGCTTGACATGTATGGGAGCCTATTCCAAGGAAAAGGTAGTTTCTGGGTGAGGAACCTGTCCCTCCAACATGTTCTGTGGATTGTGGTAATGAGGTTGAGGTCTCTGGAGCATGTGGTGCAGAGGGATTGGGATTTCTTTACATGTAGCATTTCTAACAGAGCTGGGTCAGACATGGTTTTGTAAGTCAAGCAGAGATCACCTCTAAGTAGGTGATATGAGACAGAATAGCAATGATCTGTGTAGTCACTGATATCTTGCATAGCTGAGTGCTGCTCATCAAGTTTCTTGCCTTAATCAAAAAACATGTCCCACAGTGATAAACAGTGCTGAAACAAATAAGCAATATAACCACAAAGAAAGTTCTCAGCACTGAAAACACAGCCTGATATATACAAATCCACTATCCAAAACGTACAATCAGCTAACCAAAAAGATATTTTTATTGTGATCATTTTTGTGAATCAATCGGTTCATCAGACAATGACATCAAATACCAGCACATATATAAATACGAAGCAAGTTAATTCCACTAAAACCTGTTGAAATATTTACAGAAATGAGAACCATCATGCTTAATTGTTTAATTAGCAATATAAATATTACTGGATATCTGTCAAGATTTACAACTTGAAGATAGTTTTCTTCAACATCATGTAATGTTTCAGCTGATACTTTGAAATAATTTAGAAGTCACTTGATTCTGAGGTTTTGGAAATATTAAGTACTTGTAGAAATATGGCACATCTTCATAATTACTTTGCAGGCTTAGCAAACAAATTGCAGTATCTCCAGTACAGAGTACTCTAAGTGGACATTCAGGATACATTTTTTTCTGTCTCCCACAACCAGGTTTCATATTATATCCCTTAATAAGTAGTAGCTTTTCCAGTTTTAAAAAAATATAAATGTAAAAATGAAAATTTGAATAGCTGAAAAACAATGAGTGAATATTTCAATTGTAGGGTATTCTAGACTAACAACATTAGTGCAATTTTGTTATTAATACTTTGCTGTTTCTAATGCTGTCTACCTATTAAATGGTAAGTAATTTAGTCAAGGAACCCAGCCCCTCACCCCAAAAAATGCTTGGATACTATTAGTAGCTGTAGGCGTTTTTTTTTAACACCTTTACCAAATTATCTTACATTTATATAAAAGCAATCAAACTGTATTAACAAGTTCACATTTACAAACATTATACTTCACATATATTGCTATATATCACATAACCTAAGCAACATTACATAAGTTATTCAATTCCTGCCCCCCCTTTCTAAACAAGAAACATATTTTATTAAAAGATCACTTATGACATAGGCAATCATAAATTATATAAATGAAAACAATCCACAGCGACCTAGTTGCAAGCATTTTATATCACAGACCATACTGACACATTCTCAGTTGTAAACATTATACATCATTTATGATCTCCCCAATCATTCCAGTCAAACATTACATAGCTCGTTTAAGTCCTGCCTTCTTTTAAACCTCATTCCTTCCCTGTATGTATTGTTCCCATAATTCCCATTTTTCCTATGTAGTTTGCTCCTACCCTTTTCAAAAGATTGCAATTCCAGTTGTTTTACCTCTGTTGCTATATTCACTACTTCTAATATAGTTGGTTTAGATTTTGATTTCCATTTTCTAGTAACTACTTTTCTGGCAGCCACGATAATTAGACCTAGCAAGGCCTTACCATGTCTAGGCAATTCCAATTCTGTATCATAGCTCAGAAAAATCATCTACCTTGTCACACCAATCTGCCCACCCAGCATTTCTGACAATGTATCCCACAGGGAATCTTTAAAGTCTACCAACTCACCGCACTCCTAGAAAATGTCTTCCCAATTACCTCTTTTTTCTCCATCACGCCTCCAACATTTGCTGTATACCTGAGGAAATGTTTTCTGGAATCTACTTGAGGTATAAAACTATCTATGTAAACATTTCCAAGCAAAAATCCAAAATCTTCTAGTTTTGCTGCATATTTGGGAGACATGCATATATCTTCCCATTGTTTCTTTGTGAATTGTTTATCCAGTCTCTCTTCTCAATCCTTTCTAACCTCCTCTGATTGATTCTTATAGTTATCATGCAATATTTTATATGTTGTTCTTATTATTCCTTTTTTAATGGCAGCTTCTGTTCTAGATTCTGCTAAAAACTCTACCAGTTCTGGTCTTTTGTTTAGAAGCCCCCTATTTCTTTTTCTTTGCCTATATTCTGATATCAATCCTTGATAGGGAGGGACATCTCTAACCTGTAGTCTGAAAGTATAAAAAATAGTTAACTTTTCAAATTTGAAACTACTATGCTGTCTCTGTCTTCCTGCACAGAGAAAAAAAATAAATAAAACTAAAACAATTTCTCCCTGATTTCCTCCTGCAAGAAGAACAGCAAAACCCAGTAGAAACACTAATATATAATTAAACATTAGTAAGTAATGATGATTCAGCACATCGGGCAACAAGCACTCTCCAACACTCCTTGTTTCTGTAGCGGTTATGGTTTTATGGGGTTGGGTTGTTAGCCCTTCGCCCAACCCTCCTCAGAGGGCATACCACACACTCTCAGTGCATCACACCCAAAATAATACATGCAAATACCAGTAAGCAAAATCCTGAAATGTAACATTCAGCATGAACTGAGATACTTGCTTTACATTTTTGTCCATTTTAATAGAGCAACAAGCAGTAAATTCAGAATGCATTTGTCCAGCCACCACTGACTGCAAAGATGGAATATGGAATAATGCAACCGGGCAGACACATTATACTTTCCCAAAATGTAGCAGTCGCCAACAACATTCCTCAACAGTGGGGTCAATGTAGCCCAAGTACTGATTTTCTCTGCTTTGTTTCTTTGGCTGTGCAGTAAAAGAAAATATATGTTATACAAATGTTGTGTCATGTATGCCCCTGTTTCAGTGCTTTAGGTGTCCTGGACAGCAAAACTTTAAGCTGTGTGTATTTGTGTATTTCTTTTCCATGAATATTATGTAAGTTGTGAGTAAGACTGGTCAAACCATAACTTTCAGCAAACGTAACAAATCTAAAAAATGCAAATAACATAATTTATAACCAAAAGTTAAGATGTATTGCATGTTTAAACTGTCTCCTTCTTGTATATATTGTACATGCTGTAAATATATTCCATAAATATTTACTGATTTAAGCTGACACCTAACTATAGTTTTATGAAGGTTGTGCTCTTACTATTTATTTTACCTCTCTACTCTCCAGATTTTCACAGAATGTCCAGATTTTGTATCCCATTCTGGGTCTGCTTCTCATTATTTTTTTTTTATTTTTTTGGCATCTTACTGAGGATTAAAGTTTCTAAATAGTGACTCATATTTGAGTTTCAGACTTCAAATCATTCAGAAATGCATATTAACACAATCCTGTTTTTCCTAGTAACTTTAAGCAAAAACTTTATTAAAGCAAATCTTTCAGGTAACAACCCTTTCTCAATGCTAATACCATTACACAGAATAATCACCATTTAAATAAAAGCAAACAAGTATCACATGACCACAGCCAGCATATCACATGATACTGCATATTTTTTTTTTTTAAATACATTAAATATTTTGTTTTTGTATTCTTACTAAAACAGGTTTAATACTTACAGTATTGTTAAGACCAGGTTCAAACTCTGCACATAATCTAAAAATCCATTCATACTCTTTAGTTTCAAGAAAATTCTTTAAATCACCCCTGGTTCCTTTCACTACTATGTCTATTAACCTAAACTTAAAACAATGGTCCTCACCCTTGTTCACGATATGTCTACTTAGAGCATTTTTGTTATTTCTCCTTCTTATATCCGACTTATGCTCAATAATTCACTTCCTCAGACTTCTGGTGGTTTCCCCACATAAAATAAAAAACATTTTACACAAGTGGCGAGGTACACCATATAGCTGGTATTACAACTGGCTGTGAGGAAAGAAGTATATTGCCTATTGGTCACAGGATGTGTGAACACATTATTACTTGTTAAAATATCATTACAACAATTACAATTCATATACTTAAAAGTGCTTTGCTTCGTAACTGTTTCTTGGCATATACATTAAATTTTTTATAACATAGCCTTCTTTTTAAGTTTCTAGTGTTCCTATAAGAAAAACAAGGCATTTAATTCAGAAATGTCTGCAACTCAGGTAGAGACAATAAAATAATCCAATTCTTTTGTATAATTCTTTTAAGATCACCTGTCCTTACATTAAAAGTAGTTACATACCTAATTTTAATACATTGAACTCCCTTTTGTAACACTTCTTCTGCCCCCTTAGAAAATATGGGTTTCAGAGAGGTCTCTGTCCATTTTTACCCCATCACAAATTCTAAGAAGTTCTGTTTAATTATAACCACTATTTATAAATTCATCAACCATCCCTTCTAGCTGCTGATTAAATTTCAGGTCATCAGTATTTAACTTACTGACCCTACCCAACTGAGCCTTCATTATTCCTGAAAACACATGAGGTGCATGCATACTTTGCTTATGCACATAATGGCAAGCATGAACTTATTTTTTGTGAATGCTGGTTTCTATTCTTTCTCATTTTTTTCTCCAGACATATATCAAAGAACACTATCTCTTTGTCAGAATGTTCCATTTTAAATTTAAGAAAATTTGTTGTGCCATTTAAATAAGAAATATATTCATGCAGCTCACCAAAACTCCCCTTTCCAAACAAAAAAAACATCCACAAATCTTTGATAACATTCAACCTTACTATTCAAAACATGCCTATCACTATATAAATAAACTTTTTTCCCACTGATACAATCCAATATTTGCATATGTGTTGGTCACTGATGTCCCCATTGCCACTCCTGCCTCTTGCAAATAAGGTTCATCATCAAAGAGAAACACATTTTTTTGTTAATACCAGTTCCAGAAGTAAGCAAATATTCTCTATCTCATTTACTGGCATAGACACTTCATTATTTAAAAATTATCGTATGGCTTCAAGCCCATAATCATTCGGAATTACCGTGAACAGGGAAGTTATATCCATAGTCACAAGTAAATAACCAAAGTCTCCTTCTGGACTTCTTTTAACATGCCACTCATTAAGTTTCCTGAAGATGTCAGAAGAATCTTTAATCACACTAGGGCACATATGGAAAAACTGACTTAGCCTTTTTTGTAGGTATACGGACAATGGTTCACTCACCCAACCCCTTCCTGAGACAATAGGTTTCAGTGATGGGTTGGTAAGTGACTCATGAATTTTAAGTATGCCATACATCTGAGGAATTCTGGGACAAGGCACAGTAAAGTAATTAAACAATTCAATATTTATATCACCACTAAGCTGCAAGTCGTATATAGCCATGATCATCACTGATACATTTTCTAACTTCAGAAAAAGTAATTTTCTTATTAGTGTGCTCATCATTCAACAACACTTTTAGTGAGGCCATGTATTCAGTTTGGTTCATGATTACAGTGGCCCCGTCCTTATCAACTGGTTTAATAATGATGTTAGTATCACATGATTACAGTGGCCTCACCCTTATCAGCTGGTTTAATAATGATGTTAGTATCACATGATTACAGTGGCCCCGCCTTTATCAGCTGGTTTAATAATGATGTTAGTATCACATGATTACAGTGGCCCTACCCTTATCAGCTTGTTTAATAATGATGTTAGTATCACTCTCCAAGGTTTTCATAGCTTCTTACTCATCATACTTTAAATTATAATACTTATTTTTAACATCTTTGGCATACAGCTGCCTAATTTCATTCTCACAGACATTATGAAATGCTGTTAAAACTGGATTGCTAATTGGCACAAATTCAAAAAATACAATTCTAGTAACTTTCTAAGTTTATAAAAGCAATATTTTAAATCTTTTCCTATGTTCTGGCCTTTGCCACCCATTAATTTGGGCTTTGTCAATATTTCCAGCATTTTGTTCAATCACAATAGATGCTGTTGCTATGGAATTGGAAACAGCAACTCAGCAGTTCAAAACAGAATTGTTGATTCATAAATTGGGTTAAATCTGATCACAAACTGATCACCATGAAAATCTCCATCTCACCTACACCCCCCACTAAGGTGACCACCCTGAAAAACTTCTCTAAAGCTAACTTTGGGCTCCTAAAAACAGAGGTAGCTAACTTTTCAGCACCCATGCCAATGGAATTTAGCTGCATGACTGCCTAATCATATACCGATGCACTGTATGAGTATGTACACAAATGCATGGACCTTGCCATACCAAATAGAACTAAGACTCTCTCCTCCAAAAAAAGAAGACAAGCTGGTGGTCCCCAGCCATTGATAAACTCTACAACAGAAGGAAGAAACTGCTGCAGAAAAAAATGAAATCGCATGACTGGAAAACCTCCCTTATCAGTCTCAATAAAAAGCTGAGATCCCTTATCAAATCCTTTAAAGACAGCTATGAAGGCAGAATTGTGGCTGATACCAAAAATAACCACAAAGCCTTCTATAGCTATATCAAAAACCTCCAAGGCAATACCTGGATTTGCTCTGAGTTATTGCACAATGGCAACTCCTATACTGAGCCAACAGATATAGCCAACATACTGGCTGACAGATTCAGTGCCAACTTTACCCCCCCAAGGCCCCTATCACAATACCAGAAGAAAGCCTGGTGCCCACCATTTCTGTGGCACAGGTAAAAGCTGCATTGTCCAAAGCCAAGAATACAGTGTCCATGGGACCTGATAATATCCCTGGCTGCATCCTACATGAGCTACAAAACAAACTGGCACCACATCTGTGTGCCATGTTCAATCACAGCCTTACCTCAGGCTACACCCCTAATGAATGGTGCACTAGTACAGTCATCCTGCTCCATAAAGGGGGAGCAACTACAGACCCTGAGAACTATTGCCCCATTAGCCTGACGAGTCTGGTATGCAAAGCTATGGAGTGCATCATCATGGACCTACATAACAAAGATATAGGCAGTCTCCAAACTCTTGACCCCACACAGTTTGGCTTTGTCAAGAGAAGATCCTGCCTGCTGAGCCTGGTTGACTTCTTCGAGCCAGTCACCAAGGCTGTGGATGAGGGTAAGTCAGTGCATATAGCCTACCTTGACCTGGCCAAGGTCTTTGATACCATTCCCCACTCAGGTATCATTGATAAACTCACCAAACTAGGCATCAATACTTACATCACTAGGTGGGTTGCAAATTGGCTCACAGACAGGACCCACAGAGTGGAAGTTACAGATTCCAAGTCAGACTGTCGACCAGTCATGAGTTGAGTCCCACAGGGCTCGGTCCTGGACCCTCTCCTGTTTGGCATCTACTTCTCAGAAGTCCAGGCCAACACAGAAGGACTCTGGCTGACCAAGTTTGCTGATGACTGCAAGCTAGGAGTCATTATCAACTCCCCAAGTGATGCAGACATCCTACAATAGGGTGTCTCTGAGACCAATGACTGGTGTCAGAACCATGGCCTGAAGCTTAACACCAAAAAATGCTTTATCATACCTTTTGGAAAAACGCAGTTCCCACACATTACCACATTAACGGGAGCCCACTGAATACTGAAGAGATCAGGGTACCCAGGTCGACAGCCACCTCACCTTTGACCAGCACATTGCTACTATGGTCAGAAAGTCCTTCTACATGGCACATCTTATAACCAAATGTTTCACATCCAGGAAGAAAGAGATCATCATTCATCTCTACTCATCCCTCATTAGATCAATCATCAAATATAACGCCCCGTTTGGCATGTACCTAACTAGACACCGGCAACAGCTGGAGAGGCCACAAAAGTACCTCACAAAAAGGATCCTAGGCCTTAAACACATGCCCTACATGGACAGACTCAAGAAATTTCAGCTGTTCTCAGTCTCTTATCATCTACTTATAAGTGATCTCTGCTTGACTTACAAAGCCATGTCTGACCCAGCCCTACTTGAAATGCTACACCTAAAGAAATCCCAATCCCCCCACATGACATGCTCCAGAGATCACAACCTCATTACCACAATTAACAGAACATGCTGGAGTGACAGGTTCATCTCCCAAAGACTGCCCATACTCTGGAATAAGCTTCCCATTCATGTCAAGCAGAGCACCTCTCTGGACCTCTTCAAGAGAAATCTTGACGAGTGGATGGGCAACAGAAAGTTCACTCCATGGATCACTTCAGTTGCCCTACTGGATAGGGGCACTGTGAAATAAAATCGGGTGGCACGGTGCCTAGGAAATTTTTTTAGGCTAGGCTTTTAAAGGCTCCAGGGTCATTAGCTTAGTACACACCTATGAACCTATGAACCTAAAAGTGCAAAAAATGAGCACATATAGCAGCTACAGCTGTGTTTAAGACAATTAAACAACCCCTGAGTGCTTGACTGGTAAGAGTAAAAATTGTAAAAAAAAAAAAAAAAAATCATGGGCAACTCGGGAATTCATGGCACCCCATTATTTTACCCTAAAAATCAGGAAATACTGAGAAATTCAGTACAGTTGAGAGGTATAGTGTAAAACATTACCTCTCTGGTCCACTTGAATCACTTTTCAGCTGGAGCCTACAGTCAGGTTTTGGCCCAAGGAATGGAATATGGCTACAGTTATACCCCTGTACAAACAACATCCAATCACTGATCCAGGTAAATACAAGCTCATATCTCTGACTAGCCTCATATGTAAGGCCATGGAAAGAATCATCACAGGCATAACAAATTAGGACATAGGTAACCTGCAGATGTTGGACCATCACAATTTGGCTGTGTTAAAGGCAAGTCATGCCTATTAAATCTCTGATACGACCCAAGAGGTCAAAATCGATGAAGCCATCTGTACCAAGAGGCCAGTCACTAGCAAAGTCCCCCAGGTCTTGGTACAGAGCCCACTGCTTTTTGTCAAAATGGAAGCAAATACTGAAGGTTTATGGCTGACTAAGTTTGCAAATGATTGCAAGCTGGGTAGTTATCATTGACTTCCCTGCAGACACTAGCATTCTTCAAGGCCTATCTATAACTAACAAATGGTGTCAAAGCCACAGTCTTAAACTTAATGCTAAAACATGCATAATTGTACCCTATGGGAAGTCAACTATCCTAACTAATAACCATGTTGGTAATACACGCCTAAGAGTTGACTCAGTGGTCAGGGATCTGAGTACGTACATAGAGAGTGGCCTTACCTTTGACTACCACAGGGACACAGTGATGAGGAAATCCCTTTATGTTGAACAACTTATAAATAAGGGCATGGCATCTAGGTCCAAAGAGATCATTATTTCCTGTACTCTTCCCTTATCAGACCAGTCATAGAGTACAGTGATCCCTTTGGTATGTACCTAACCAGGCATATGCAGCAACTAGAGTGACCTCAATGGTTTCTTACAAAAAGAATATAAGGGATAACAAACCTGCCTTATGCAGAGCACCTTAGAACCCTTTCTTGCTACTCAGTCTCCTATAGAATGTTGAGGGGTGATCTATGCTGGCTTACAAGGGTTCCACAAACCCCATACTTATTAATCTCCTGCATATTTGTATGTCAAACAGTACCAGAAATACAAGGTCTAAGGACCTGAAATTTATCTGTGAGTTTAACAGAACATGCTGCAGACACAGATATGTGTCCCAGAGACTGCTCCTCCTATGGAACAGGCTGCCCATCCATGTGAAGCTGAGTTTGCCTATTGCCCAGTTTAAGATACAGCTAGACCAGTGGATGGAGAATAGGAAATTTACACCAGGCCAGGCAGCCATATCCCTTACAGACAGAGGTAGGTTATAAATGCCTGGCCTTGAATGTCATGTTTAGATTCAGGATGTCATTATTCTTAAGGGAAAACTTGGCTAGGCTTAGAAAGGCCCCTGGGTTGCTAGCATAGTGACAATCTATTCTATGAGTCTATGAATCTATGTTAACTTTAGCACAAGACAGGCGTGTACCATGCCCCCATTGTTATTCAAGTCCCTTGTAGCTGATATCTAAAAATATTAACTTAGTAGATGTGAATGCATAACTCAGATGGTATTCCTTTTACTAGTCTGGATCCACTGCAATTCAGAGGTGATCCAATATCTTTTATTGGACTAGTATATATTTTACAAACAATCAAACATTCAGATTAACAGGAGTCTTTCAATGAGTGTTAGTCAACTGCCATTTTTTAAATACATTCTATACTTATAGAAAAGCAACTTGTACAAGCAAGCTGTGTTTAATTCCTGTCTTACGACTGAGTTTATAACAACAAATCTGGAAAGAGGGAAAATAGGTATTGAGCCAAACTTATTTATTTATTTTTTTCTGGCTAATATTTTAGTAGCTCCCTATGGAACTAGAAGCACAGGCTTGTAAAAAATATTTTATTCCTGAAAAAAGCCATCAACTAGCACCTGATACCATTCCATGATCAAAGGTGAGGAAGAAAATAAAGAGACCCTTTCCCCAATCTCCTAATCCAACACTTTAAACCAGGTCCATTCTGCATTATCTGTGCCATCTTCAATTCTAAGTTGAGAGGCAAAAAAGGGCCTAAACTAAAAATACTATTTCTTTCTTTCTACATTAGCTATACTGACAACTGTAGCAAACCACTTGCTACAAATGTAAAAAGTGTCTTTACTACAACTTATACCACACAAAGTGCTTAAGCGTTTCAGTGTCCTGAGTGCAAACAACACTGTATTCAGTTCTGTACCGGCATTCAGAAATTCCAGTACAACAACGAATGCTAATACTGCACCAATAACCGATCAACATTTCCTGATCATTCCCTTTAACACCTTGTATGCAAGGGCAGCTACTTCCTTTGCCCATCCCTAGCTACTTTTCTGATTATAATTCCCAGTGAACGTTATTTATTTTACATTTGTTTACCAGGAAAGTCTGACTAGACACAATTCCTTTTTCAGCAGAGGCCCATGGAGAAAAGCTCCAAGATTAACAAATACATTCAATAGAAAAACAAATGCAGCCAAGTGAAAAGCAAATACAGCCAAGATAGTGGTTTCAGACATTTAGTGAATATATCCAAATGATTCTGTACAGTTAAAGTAAAACTACCATTAGTGGTAGCTCATGCTAGTAGAATAAGAATAATGATAACAAAGTGAAAAGGAGAAACAGGTTATCCAGGGGAGTTGCAGGTGCAGAGCCAGGTGTTAGTAAGGTGCGTTTTTTAAATTGAAGTGTTGAGGAGTTACTTGCTAGTGAGTTAGGTAGATTATTCCAGTGTTTGGAGACATAGCTGGAAAAAAGAGATTCACCTGATGAATTGTTAGCTTTGGTGGTGTGTAGAAGTAGTTTATTGCTGGAGTGAAGGGGTCTTGAGGAGGAATATGGCTGAATGAGATCTTTGAGTGCAGGGGGTTTATCTGATTGATAGATTATTTTGTGGGGGAAGGCAAGCTGAATAAAAAGAAGACGTTGAGGGATTTCAAGCCACTTGAGTTGCTTAAGTCATGAGCAGTGATGTGACTTGCATGAGGTATTAGTGGCAAACTTGGAGATTTTATTGTAACAGGCTTAAAGTTTGGCTAGATCTGTCTTGCTGAGGTTGGTTAAGGTTGGGGAGGTGCACATGAGAGTTGAGAGGAGGTGGGTTCTAGCAATGGTGGCTTTTGTGTTATTTGTCAGAAATTGGTTGTTTCTATATAGGAAACCTATTTTTTGTGAACTTTTTTAATGGATTGGACAATGTGAATATCAAATTTCAGGTTATCATCAATTCCCACTCCTAGTAAATTGGGATGGTTTGTTGGGGGTGATAATAGTTTTATTTTTAGAGAGGATACTGAAGGTTGTGGATGAGGAGGTGTATCTGGTTGGGTGGAAGAGAAAAAGTTTTGTTGTGTTGGGATTTGGGATAAGTTGGGAGCTAGTGAACCAGGATTCAGCAGAAAAGAAGGAATCTTGAGTAATAGTATGCAGGTTTTTGAGGGATGAAGTTGAGCAAATCAGGGTAGTGTCATCAACCTACTGAACCACTAAGGCCTGGGATGCAGCCGAGTGGAGCTGGTTGGTAAAAAGAGAAAAAAGAAGAGGACCAAGGATGGAGCCTTGGGGAACCCCTAAGGTGACAGGGCGAATGGGTGAGATATCTTGTTGCCGGTGGACAGTGTTGATGTTCTGCTAGTTAACTTTGGAACCAGGGGATAGTGGGGTGACTGAGGCTAAGGGAGGAGAGGGCATAGATGAATTTGGATGAGTTTGGAGTGGCTGACCATGTCAAAGGCCTTGGACAGGTCCAGGAATATAGCTGATACAAATTGACCATTGCTTCTCTGCTGGTAAACTATGTTAGTAAAGGACAGTAGAGCTGTGGTGGTGCTGTGCGAGGGGCAAAAACCATGTTGGGTATTAGATAGGAGCTTGTGTGTAATGAGTTAGCCCATAAGATGGGTGTGTACGACTCTTTCCAGAATTTTTGAGAGAGGGGATAGAATTGCAACTGGGAAATAGTTTGTTAGTTTGGTGGTGTTGCCTCCTTTGTGTAAACGTAAGATGTGGGAGATTTTCCGGATGGTGGGGACATAAGCTTCAGATAATGACCTGTTCATAAGTATAGATACAGGGTATGTGATTGCTTCTGCTGCAATTTGTAGGAATTCAGCAGGGAGACTATCGGCAACTAAGGTAGTGGGCTTAAGTTGTTTTTAGTAGTTTTGTGATGATGTTAGTGGAGACTGGGTTTAATGCAAACTGGTTGTTGTGTTTGGGTGGATGTAAACTGTCGTGGTTTGAGGTAGGAGAGGTGTGGTTGGGGCTGGTCTCAGTCAGTGCAAGTTGTTGAACTGATTCTGTAAAGTAAGCATTAAACCGAGTTGCTAAGTTCATGGAGTTGGTTGTTGTCGGAGTTGGAGTGGTTGATTTTCCAGGATGCAATATGTTGCTAACTGCTACCCAAAAATGTTGAAGGTTATTTTGATGTTTATTATATATGTTGTAATAGTAGTTGCTCTTGTCAAATTTTAGCAGTTGCTTTTGTCTAACTGTACTAGTTTTTTTTTTTTTTTTTTGCTTTATTTTGGCGTTCTAGGAAGGTTTGTTTACTTATGTGGGATTTGGTTTTACTATATTGTTCCCAAACTTTATCTCTGGTACTGAGTAGGGATCTGGATTCTTTACTTAGCCAGGGTGCGTATTTCGATTTTACTCCAATGGTTCTGGGGGGGGTCATAATAGTTTTGCATGTTTAGGAAGGTGGAGTTAAAGGAGAGAACAGCTTCTTCTAGAGCCAGGTGCTTGAGATGTTCCCAATTTTAGCTTTTTAGGGCAGAGATAAACCTGTTTGGATCTGCCCTAAGGTATTACATCACATCTATATCCAACTGTTTCTTGTTAATGCTCCAACACATTTCTTCATTTCTTTTTCTAGTCTGGATTGAGACGAGCATATCTCAAATATACCAAAATCAATTTGAGAGAAGGGGTTAAGAGGGAAAAAAAACTCTCCTTTATGTAGGTATCAGAAAGCAAGAAGCAGTGGGACAGACTTGGCCAGGCTGAGCAAAGATGGAAATGAGATCACAGAAGACTGGAAAAAGTGGAAGTATTCTCCCCTTCATTTAGTCTTTAGAGGAAAAAGTAATGGGACTGTGCTGTGCTGTGAGTGAAGCAGGGATGATCTTGTAGAGCAGATCACATGTACCGTGAAGGATGTTCAGAGGGAACCGACTTCCCTAGGGGAAGCTTGAACATATAAACCACATGATCTTCTTCCCAGGGTTTTCAAACATCTGGGCAAGTGTCCTGGCAATCTAGTGGCATATTCCCTGACAAAGCTTTTCAACAAATCCCTGGCCACTACATAAGTGCTTGAAGACTGGAATTGAGAAAGGGCTGAAGCTGGAAAAATCCAGGGGACTGAATGTCTGTCAGCTTAACAGCAGTAATAGGTAAAATCATAGAGACAGTCTTGAGGGAGGAAAAGGTAGTTGCCTTCCTAGAGGTCAACAGTCTGCAGGGAAAAACTCCACAGAGGTACATGGTTAGAAGAAGCTCTTAGACAAACCTTAACTAGTTTGTGACTAGGTTATAGGAGAAGTTGAAACGGGATTACCAGTGGATATAATCTCCCTGGACTTCGCTAAGGTCTTTCACTGTATCCCACACATGATGTTTCTAGGAAACAAGATGGGGATGTGCAAGATCAATGCAACTGAGCTGGATTGTTATATAATTAAGTGACTAGACTCAATGAGTTGTGATGAAAGGGCAATGTTAGGAAAATGGTTTAAAAGTGCCTTAAGTTTGGTCCTGGATCCAGTATTCTTAGGTGTGTTTGTTTCAGACATTTTTGAGGGACAAGAGAAAAAGAGCAGGCTCTTTTCTCATGACACAAAATTAGAAGTGGCATCAGAGGATGGAGGAAGTATCTAAAGAGGGATTTGTAAAGGCTAGCTAAGTGATTCAGAATATGACATATGACAACCAATGTTCACTGCAGACAAATCAAAACTACTGTACATGTGAAGTATCAGTTATGAAGAGTAAAACTTATGATCATACAGCAAGAAAAGGATGTGGGACTATCAGTCACACCTGAAAGAGGCCACCAAAAGCAGAGTGAGAGGACAGTGACCACCACCCAGCCAACAGAATGCTGGGATATCCTCAGCAAAACAGACTGCAGATAGTAGTACCATTGTACCAGTCTTGGATGAATCACACTGTATATATCTGAAAGCTATACAAACAGAAACATATAATACTGCTGGAAGGAGTACAGCTGACAGCCATCAGGTGGGTGCATGGGATGGACGACAAAGAATAGGACTGGCGGCTTAATGAAGTAAAGTTCTTCTCACTAGACACCAAAAGAACTGGGCAATGATATTCATGTACAGAATCATATTATGAAGATGTGCAGTAGAAGAATTGCAGCGGTTGTGGGAGGAAAATGCAGACACAGGCAACAGACTGCAGGAGCAAGATATTCCTTGGCTCTATAAAAGTACGTAATGCTTTGTGACAGAGGGGGTTATGTACCCTTGGAATTAACTACTAGAATAGATGATGGCAATGTGCTAAAGAGGACAGGGGACAGGAGGAGAAGGGGGGGCAGGATTTGAGAAGAAGTAGTATATTGAATGTATTTACAAGGCAGATATATATGTTTATTGTATTCTAATCATCAAGCAAATTTAATGTAAATAATATAACAATATTTGTTAATTGGAAAATGTAGCTAATTTTTGGGATAAGTCTTAACCAAACCCAAAGTCTTGTGGTGAATAATTCAGCATCACTGGAGGTTAAGAATCTTCTTCAAGTATATATATATATATATATATATATATATATATATATATATATAGAGAGAGAGAGAGAGAGAGAGAATCAAAATCTGAAGAAGCCTGGACTGACCAATGAAGGTGGCAAAACACAAATGACAGCTGCAGTACAGAAGGAGACCAGGAAGATACTATGTGGCCAGTTTGATAGTTTGAGGAGGCATTAGTAGCTGTTTGATCACAAATTAGAGATTGTTAAGGTAGTATTTGTTGCTATGACTATGTGTCCATTGATTATTGCTGTGGTCTATTTTACAGGGCAGAATTTACTCATCTGGAAAATAAACTGTCTACCTTCTTCTGGATATCAAAGTGTTCTGGTATTAGGTACAAACATATTGCAATAGGGAAGCCAGACTGTCAGTCAGTGGAATCTAGATTCTTGCTATAGGTATATATACATTACATCCTATTTAGTCCTGTTTTCACAGTGGTCAGACCCTCAATTTACAATAGAATGCAATGGGAAACAAATGGAACAGATGCACTGTGGTCCATCCACCATCTTTAGTAGTTCTGGTACTTTCAATCATTTCCATATCTACATATAATCTTCAGAGCTACTTCTACAGTTCATATTACAAAACTACTGTTCATTCCATAAAAGGAAGGGCAACTTTCCTTGAAATGCATTCCTTCACCATTCTTATTGGGTTTGGCAATTACTGACTGTGCAGCTATTGGCTGGAAAAATCCCTCGCAGAACGTTAACCTACCAATAAGTATCAGAGACAGACTGTTGTGTCAAGGAATGGCAGAATCATACCAAACAGAAGGGAAGAACAGAACACTAGTTCATTCCTGAACTTCTCATTACTTTTCTTTGGCTGTCCAGTTCTGTATCTTCTGCTCTACCATCATGCTTATCTCCCTTGCTTCCCACCTCCTACACTTTGAAACCCAGGAACTAATTTCCTTCTGTCTCCATTCACCTGTCTTTGTCCATTCTTCCTTCATCTTAGAGAAGTCATAGTCTTACAGCCATCATTCAGTAGTCCTACTTTTCCCTTAATACATCATAGTCCTATACCTGATCCACTTTGAATTCTGTCAGTGTTCTTGTAGCTCTCAGAACCTACCAAGATTCATGGCAGCAGCCACACAATGTTATAACATTCACCAGTATAACCTTGGGATGTGCTGGATACAGTCATCTTTGGTGTACCCCCAGTACATTCAATGCCTTTTTAATGTCTGTAAAACACTTCTATTTCCCTATAGCTCTTGCAGAATAATACTTCAATTGGTAAATGTCAACACATTCATTCCCAACAAAAACTTTGTCTTGCATATGGCCCCAGCACTTATTCTTTATTGTTGCAGGAGCTCAGAAATGCAAACATTTTCTATCCTTGTTCATTGAGGGAATAATTTCCATATAAATTACATATGGGTATGTTTAGTGTTGAGTACCCCCCCCCCCATTTAAGTTTTGTAAGCTGATAAAATAAATGTCCAAACAAATCTGCTGCACTTCTTCCTTCAGCATTTTATACGAATCAAAACATATAAATACTGCATCTTCTATTCCTGTTTTCAACATCTTCCAGTTTTTCAGACCTCATTAATTTTCCGGAAGCATCTGTATGACTAGTCTTACAGTAAACTCTGCCTTTCAATCTTTATTGTTCATTGTCTTGGCCTATTATATTTTACTCCTCCTTAAGCTGCTGCCTGATATTTTTAATCCCTGATAGCTCCATAACAAACCCAACTCTAAATTAAATGCAGATTATAGTATAACTTCAACATCTGCACTCTAGGACATGATAAATGACTAAGCTTATATACAACTGAAAAATAAACATTATAAGTGCTACAAAACCATGATTTTAAAAGTTATAGATATCATGTTTGAGCCCTCAGATCATGCCCTGTTCAGATCAGAAGCAGAAATAAACAATAGCAGTTGTGATCATAATATCAGCATTTAAGGCCTGAGGAAACACAACTGATGTCTTAACAGAAGTGTCTTGTCATCAAGGGACTCTTTAGCATCATGTTTGAATTAAAACAAAAATAAATAAGTAGTTTTAGTAACTTAAGTATTAACAAATGATAACATACAAGGGCATGGATTTATTTTATTTTATTTATTCACTGGTATTCCTTTTCAAGGGTGACATGGGAGCACTGTCTGGTTAAATGACTTGCTCGGAGTCATAAAGTAGATAAATGGATTCTGTGAGAATCAGTTCCTGGACCACAAGAAGCCATTTGTTAATCCTTAAACCAGTATAAATCTTTATATATTCTTGTCTTACATCTGGTAACATGCAATATGAATGTACAAAAGCACCCATTATAATTTACTGGGAAGATCTTTAACCTCTCAAGATCATGCCTTCACAGTCCTGCATTAGCATTTTAACGACTAAAATATGAATAAAAGTTTGTTGAAGTTAAAGATAATTAAGTAGTTTTATTTACAAAATACCTGTTACTAACAATAGGTACTTGGAATCCGAGTGAGATTTCTGGTTGGTGAGAAAATCAAGAAAAATGCTTACTTTGTGCCACATGACTGTATCCCACACTTGCCATTTAATAAGGAAAAATACTGCTGGGAAGCCAGTGTTTCTTTGTTTAGGAATAAAGTGGAACTATTTTGCCATTGATTTCAAACTCTGCTTATCTTTTCTGCCTGAGGTTGTGGGTGGGTAGGCACTTGAATCAAAAGTATTTATAATGCTCTTTAAATTCTTAAGTACCTATAACATTATGCATTGCAATTAGGCAAAATCAGCAGCTAATTAACTGAACAATGATTTGGTGCTGATTACGGTAACAGAAAGAAAATGCACTGAATAAATAACTCCTAATTAGGAAAAACAGATCTGTGACAAAGAAAAGTTCTGAAGACAGTAAACCTATTAGACCAATCCATTCTTTTGAGTAGTAATTGAAATTAAAATTAAAATTGGTATTAAATTAATTTCCATAGATAGCAAAAATTAATAAATGTGAGAAAACTTCATGATTTTCAAAGTAATACCCTATTAAATCAAAGTAGCTGCTTACTGCAGTCAAAATCCCTAATCACTATTTGCATAGATTATGCTCAGCACACAGTCAGGTTGTCATATTCTTCGAGGCATTTGACATGTTTCAATGTTCTTCCTGGATGGAAATTAAGCATCTATTGGTATGTGAAACTAGTATATGCCACATACCTTTGATTTATTCTGTTGCTACTGTATATGATTGTAGCGATCCACACTTAATTATTCCTACATTTATTTATATAGATATCAGTGGCCATATTAGGTATGTTGGATGTACAGTGATTGAAAACATGCAAGAGAAATATAATCATGTAGTTCTAAGAAAACACGTATAAGAAAAACTGTTGAAAAACAATATAAGATTTCTAAATTTATATTGAATACAGGAGTATCTGCAAGAATATTTTGAACATATGAACATTTTCACTTTAAGCTTGCTCATGAGTTCTGCAGATCATTTGTTATATTATTTGAGTCACCACTTCTTGCCAACTGGCTCACGGACAGAACCCA
This sequence comes from Protopterus annectens, assembly GCF_019279795.1. NCBI lineage: Eukaryota > Metazoa > Chordata > Ceratodontiformes > Protopteridae > Protopterus > Protopterus annectens. The sequence continues at coordinate 946,886,574 of NC_056730.1, forward strand.
CACTGTGAAAGTAGCGGATTCCAAATCCGACTTCAGACCAGTGACAAGTGGAGTACCACAGGGTTCAGTCCTCGGTCCTCTCCTGTTTGGTATCTACTTTTCTGAAGTGCAGGCTAACACAGAAGGTCTTTGGCTAACAAAGTTTGCAGATGACTGCAAACTAGGAGCCATAATCGAAACTCCTAACGATGTGGACAAACTACAAAAGACCCTCACTGTGACAGATACCTGGTGTCAAAGTCATGGCCTGAAGCTCAATGCCAAAAAGTGTATTGTCATTCCCTTTGGTAAAAACTCTGTACCCATGAACTACCACATAGCTGGTAGTCTACTTAATGCCAAAAATGTGATAAGAGACCTTGGGACACAGGTGGACAGTAGTCTCTCCTTTGATAATCACATCGCCACAGTGGTCAGGAAATCCTTCTACATGGCTCATCTCATCACAAAAGGATTCTCATCCAGAAAAAGAGGTCATTGTTCCCCTTTACTCATCACTCACTAGACCCATTATAGAGTACAATGCCCCTTTTGGTATGTACCTCACAAGACATCTACAACAACTGGAAAGACCACAGAAATACCTCACAAAGAGGATTACTGGCCTCAAACAGATGCCCCACGCAGACCGTCTCAAAAAACTACAGCTTTACTCCATCGCATATCGCCTACTCAGGGACGATCTCTGCCTAACATACAAAGCTATGTCAAACCCAGAGCTGTTGGACATGCTCCACTTAAAGAAATCCCAATCCCTCCGAGCTACACGCTCTAGGGACCTAAACCTTGTCACCACAATAAACAGAACATGCTGGAGGGATAGATTCCTGTCCCAGAGACTTCCCATACTCTGGAACAGACTACCTATCTATGTCAAACAGAGCTCCTCGTTAGCACTCTTCAAGAAAAATCTTGATGATTGGATGGGAAATGGGAAATTCACCCCAGGGATCACTTCTGTGGCTCTGCTCGACAGGGGCACAGGAAAATAATTTTCGTGGGTGGCAAAAGCCAGGGTACATTTCTGGCTAGGCTTATATAGGCCCTAGGGCCAATAGCCTAGTACCTACCTATGAACCTATGAACTTCATCACTTCTGGTTTCAAACATTTTAATTCAGACAGAAGTTACCAAGAAAATAACATATTTCAGATGTTAATCTTGCTTTTCTGAAGATTCCATTTTCTTTTTTTATACATTGTTTTGGTCATTTTTTTCCACCACAGGTGTTTGCCATAAGCCATGTCCTGAAGCCCCACCTTAATAACTTGTTCCACCTCCTACAACACCTGCCTGACTCACCCCTTTGGACTGAGGCCCTGCAATTGAACAAATCTTTACTATAAACAGTTTGGGGAAGAGTGCAAACTGGAGATAAGACTTCCTGTGTGCCACCATCCTAACAGCTGTAAAGGGCACTTTTTGATATGCTCTAACCACTGTCCCACCTAAGGTCTAATGTGTATTACATATGCACATGCCTGCAGACTAGCTTCCTTGGTCTCTATTAAGTAGTCCTGGTCCATGGCTGTAAAACCCTTCCCTACCCCCTGGATAGTCAAACTGGCGAAAATTCCACTTTGCCTTATTTCCTTGGCTGACATGTCAGGGATCAGTATTACCACTCAAATCTAAAATAACTATAAATAATTTTCTTCTGTGACTTCACTTGCTAAGGCAGTGGTCTAGAGAATATCAGTGACAAAGGCATGGGTTCATATCCATTGATAAGTACATGGAGGCTGGGGCTGTTGTAATTGTTAAGGTGTTTATGTTAAAGACACAAGGTGCAGGGTTTAATTCTCCCCTTTTGAAACATAACTAAGTCTAAAAAGACACCTGGTATCACTAGCCCAGTAACCACCTATAAATCTGATGGTTTTCTAAAGTATTCTATGCAGGAAATTCCACTGCCTTAGCATTTCCAGATTACTAGAGTGCCTTACCCAAGACTGTACAAACTACAAACCTAACATCTGCAGACAAGATTGACATAATGTTTGCAGGCAAGGGATCTGATTTCAGTTTAGTAAAATAAATCACAAAATAAGAAAGTCATGAATAGAAATTATAAACAGATCAATAGCCACACATGTAGTATCAAGCTAAGCAGGGGAGATGGAGTTCATAAAAAAATCTATATAATTATCTAGAAAGACACCCAAACAGATAAATAAGTGGACAAAAATTAACATAAAGAGGTAGCAAGTCAGAAAGTCCCTGGGCAGATGAAATGGCAGAATGATAAAAACTGTATTCAGAATTGTAGAATAACTCTTTATTAATTGTGTAGCATATGATCTGTCACTGTCATAATAACTGTGTACAGTTCATGTAGTCTTTTGTTAGAAGAGCTGCTGTGACATAAGAACATGGTAATATCATATTATAATATTTACAAATAAATTTGAAATGAATGTGCATGTATTGGATGATACAAACAGAAGTCAGAACAGAGAAATACATCTGGATGGTTACATGAAGTAATGTTTTTCCTTTAAACAAATTTCATGCTTGAATACCTAGTTGGTCCTATAGCTGTGCAGCCTTTTATGTCATAATAACTTGACTGATGTCATACCAGCAGCTGTTTATTTTCCAGCTTGTGTACATTACAGAGAATTAAATAAACATGCAGCATGTCCTTTCCTCATTGTGTCTAGGATTGAAGTAGATGGATAAACAATACAGAGATACTAAAGATGTAGTTTAAACTTCATGCGGTCTTTACTTATGAAGCTTCTAGAAAAAAAGTGTATTGCATGGAAGGCAACAGTACTCCATATGTTACATTGCATTTTTATATACAAGCATATCTATATATCCATGGCTGTGTGTGTGTGTGTGTGTGTGTGTGTGTGTGTGTGTGTGTGTGTGTGTGTGTGTGTGTGTGTGTGTGTGTGTATCAGGAACCCAAAATCCTGAAAATTCAAAATCCTGAAAACACAAACTCCTGAATCACAAAATACTGAAAATATACAGGGCACAAAGTATGACAATATTCTAGTACAAGGACACAGAGAAACACATACAAGACAAAGGATAGCACTTTTCACCAAGTATGGGCAGGCCTGCACCCCCCCATGTGGGGGGTTGTGCCCCCCACAACCCCTGCTAATTAAATATATAAACTCCAAGATTGCATTCCACAGAAAAAAATGGCAAACATACCATCACGGGTTCATGACTGCCTGTTGTAACCTTAGTAACATTCCCTTTTAACTTGCTATACTACAACATAACTCATGATAGTGTAGTGAAGTGCAATCTTGGAGTTGATATATTTAAGTAGCAGGAGGTGTGGGGGTGCATCCCCCCGCATGGGCGGTGCAGGGGGCTTGCCCCCCCCCGCTTATATTTGGTGTAATGTAATCTGGTTTGTGTGCTCTATAGTCAGTATATGTATCCTGTGTGTTTTCACTCTTTTGGGATTCAGGATTTTGAGTTTTCAGGATTTTGAATTTTCAGGATTTTGGGCTTCCAGATTATGAATTTTTATGAAATTCAGGATTGTGATATTTCAGATTCTGAAGTGAAACCATATATATATTTAACTAGATGAAAAGCGCTTAACTCCACTTGTTGGTATTACTACTGGTTTAATTTTGTTATTTTAATAAAGAGCTGAATAGTCTGAGGTGCTGTCTATTCCTGCCTTAACTAAAATGGCGAGCCAGACTCCTTGTAGTGGAATATTCCTACATTCCCAAACTGTTAGATGACCCTCCTTTCCTGTGACATTTTAGGAAAAGTTGGGCCATAGGGACGGATTCATTTATTTTCATTAAAATGAACTCATATTGATATAAAAATGAACAGAAAAGGAGAAGAAAATGTTTGTGTTTTGTGTGTACATCTGGAGAAATATTTTGTATCATTCACTCAACTATATCTCATTGTAAGTTTGTCATTCTAAATCTTAAATATTCCATGTTCCATGCAGTTCAAAAGGCTTGTCACATATCTGTTAAGATTTCTTTGACAAATATCTAGTAAAATTAAATTAGTAAATTACTGAATCATATTAATTGATCAAAAAATGTTTAAGCATGCTGTGAATTTCTTTCTTGAAGGTGCAAGTAAATGATCAGCATTTTCCCTTCTTATTCCACTATGACAACCAAGTGTTCCTCAGTTTGGCAAAGGAATATTAAGAACTACATTCTGTATGTTTCTTTACATGATGCATCATAAGGAATTAAATCTTCCTTCAATGTATTCATGCATATTGAAAACAAGCCAGGTTCAGTTTTCTGTCTGTTTTTCTGTTTCAATGAGTAGTATAACATGAAAATATTGGCAGAGGCTTACTGTTAACATATTTTTAGCCAATTATTTTTAAGCATAGAACTAACAGCTTTAATTTGAAAACAGATTATGAGTGTAAAGATCACAGCATTACATAAAACAATGGAGTCTGGTAATTTTTAGGAACAAAAGAACAGAGGAATAATACAAGTCAAGCAACCATGGAGACAATAAGATGCTTAGCCATATACACCTTTAAGGAGACAAACTAAAAAATTCTTTCTGTTCTTATCAAGCACTTAAAACTACATAGACAATGGTCTTACTGTACATCAGTACCCTACTTTTCTCACTTGTTTAGAGAAAAACAGCTCTTGTACTCACTTTCCTCACTTACCTAGAGGAAAATAGTTTTTTATTCAGGCATTTCCAAGGGTCAGCTACCAGTGTTCTCTCCTGTCTATCTTATGAATCTGGGCATCTTGAGGCAATGTAGAAATTGCCTCATGTAAACAGACAACCCTCTCCTCCTACCACCCAAAACTACAACCTGTGAGAGATGCACTTATCTAGCCAAACTGGAGGTAAAGCTCTCTCCAACCAAGACTGAACTTGACAGTCATGAGGAGAAGGTAAACATTTGCACCACACCACACTCATCACATAGTCTCACTAACTCTACACCACCAAAATCCACACATAGTAACACAAAAACATTTGCGGAGGCTCTCAATAATAATCTGTCTAAGCAACAGAGACCTCCAAAGCAGAAACACAAGCAACCTCCATCCCCCAACACAACCCAAATGACACATAGCCCACAGACTCAGTGTGCCACTCAACCACAGCCAATAAGGCAAAACAATGTACCCAACACACTAGTCATAGGTGACTCTATAGTCAGGCTCACTGATGTCCCACTCACCAGGCTAAACAAGGAGAAGGTTACCGTCAGCTGCCTGTCAGGTGCCATGATCCGCCACATAACCTATGCACTCAAGTCACTCCACAACAAGTACAAATATGACTCTGTCATTATCCATGTTGGTGTGAATGACCTGAGATGTACCTCCCTGGACTACATGAAAAGAGATATGGAAGAGCTCTCCGATCTTGTAGCCCAGACAGGTATGACCCTAGCCCTGGGTAGCACTCTGCCATTACTCCAAATGATACCGTAGTACAAGGACAAAATGACTGACTTCAACAATTGGCTAAGCTTCTGGTGTCATTCAAAGGGGATCCAGTATCTGTCTGCTTGGGATGACATGGTCGACAGACCATGATGCTTTGCCACAGATGGCCTGCACTTGTCACCCCTGGGATTCTGGATACTGGATAAGGCTCTTGCTGGCCCTATAGTGGCTTTTTTAGGAAAGGTTCAAATAACAAATTCACCACCATAACAGGAACAGGCAAGCAAAAACTGAGGGTAATGCTACTCAATGCTAGAAGTCTAAATCTCAAAATGCACTCACTGGAGGCACTCCTTAAAATGGAGAACATAGATATCTGCGCAGGGACTGAGACCTGGTTCAAGGCTCCAGAGAGTACCCCTGCACTACCAGGCTATAACTCATACCACACTTTTCGGCCATGTAACCTGGAACCAAACACCAAAGGCGGAGGTGTGTCCATATTCATTAAGGATATCCACACCTCCAGACTAGTTGCTCAGCATAATGCATCTGAGGTTATCCAAGTGCAACTAACTCTGTGCAAAACTGCAATCCAAATTGTAGCTTGCTACAGGTCCCCCACCATGCCCTAGGATTCCCACTCCTCTTTTCTTGATGTACTGGAAAATATTAGGGTTCAACCAAACACCCTAATAATGGGTGACTTCAACTACCCCAAAATTAACTAGGAAAACTACTTGTGTACCAACTCCTTAGCTCAACGCTTTCTGGAATTAATTACCTCCAATCAACTTATCCACACCCCCACCAGGGGTAACAACATCCTAGACCTAGTCATTACCAACATGAGTGACCAGTGTTCCACACCTGAAGTCAACTCCTCGTTGGTCCGATCCGACCATAAGCTAATCACCCTTGATATCCACATCCTGCCCGCACCCCCCATTAAGGAAACCATGGTAAAAAATTTCTCCAAAGAAATCTTCATGCTTCTTAAGACAGAAGTGGTCAACTTCGTGACACCCATGCAGATGGACAATACAATTACAACTGCTGAATCCTGCACAAATGCACTCTATAAGCACTTACACAAGTGCATGGATCGTGCTATCCCAAACAGAACCAAGACACTATCCTACAAAAAAAAGGAAACCAATCTGGTGGTCCCCTGCCATAAACAAACTGTACAACAGAAGGAAGAAACTGTTGCAAAAGAGAGTAAAATCCCATGAGTGGAGGAGCTCCCTGGCCAGCCTCAGTAAGAAGCTGAGATCCCTTATAAGATACTCCAAAGCTAGCTACGAAAACAAATCGCCACTAATTCTAAGGACAACCACAAAGCATTCTATAGCTATGTCAAGAATCTCGATGGCAACACCCAGATCTGCTCTGAGTTACAGCACAAAGGCACGAAAATTACAGAACCAACTGATATTGCCAACATCTTGGCAGATAGGTTCAGTGCTAACTTCACCCCCCCAACCCCTAAAGGGCCCATATCTATACAGGAAGAATGCAGAGTCCTTGTAATCACAACTATGCAGGTAAAAGCTGCACTCTCTAAAGCCAAAAACACAGCATCCATGGGACCGGACAACATCCCAGGCTGCATTTTACATGAACTTCAGAACAAACTCGCTCCCGACTTAAGCACCATGTTCAATAATAGCCTCCCATCAGGCTTTGTGACCACTGAATTGTGCACAGCAACAGTTATCCCACTCCACAAATGGGGAGCCACCACTGATCCCTGGAACTATCGATCTATTCGCCTGACGAGCCTGGTCTGCAAGGACATGGAACGTATCATCATGGAACTCATAAACAAACACATTGAGAACCTCCAAACTCTGGATCCCACCCAGTTTGGGTTTGTGAAAGGCAGATAATGCCTCCTGAGCCTGATCGACTTCTTTGAGGCAGTCACCAAAGCCGTAGATGAGGGTAAGGTGGTTCACACAGCCTATCTTGACCTCGCCAAGGCTTTAGACACCATCCCCCATTCTAGAATTATAGCTAAACTCACTAAACTAGGTATAAATCCCTACATCACAAGATGGGTTCCCAACTGGTTCACTGACAGAACCCACACTGTAAAAGTTGCAGTCTCCAAATCTGACCTCAACGCGTGACAAGTGGAGTACCACTGGGTTCCGTCCTGGGACCTCTTCTGTTTGATATCTACTTCTCTGAAGTACAGGCTAACACAGAAGGTCTCTGGCTAATGAAGTTCGCAGATGACTGCAAACTAGGAGCCATAGTCAAGTCCCCAAATGATGTGGACATGCTACAGAAGGGCCTCACTGAGACAGATGCCTGGTGTCAGAGCCATGGCCTCAAGCTCAATGCCAAAAAGTGCAGTGTCATCCCCTTTGGTAAAAACTCTGTACCCATGAACTACCACATAGGCAGCAATCTACTTAACACATAATGTGTGATAAGAGACCTTGGGACCCAGGTGGACAGTAGTCTCTCCTTTGATAGTCACATCGCCACAGTAGTCAGGAAGTCCTTCTACATGGCACACTTCATCATAAAAGAGTTCTCATCCAGGAAAAAAAAAGGTCATTGTTCCCCTCTACTCGACACTCATTAGACCCATTATAGAGTACAATGCCCCTTTTGGAATGTACCTCACAAGACATCTGCAGCAGCTGGAAAGGTCATAGAAGTACCTCACAAAGAGGATTACTGGCCTCAAACAAATGCCCTACACTGACCGCCTCAAAAAACTCCAGCTTTACTCCATAGCATATCGCCTTCTCCGAGGTGATCTCTGCCTAACACACAAAGCTATGTCAAACCCAGAGCTGTTGGACATGTTAGACCTAAAGAAATCCCAATCCCTCCAAGCTACATGCTCTAGGGACCTAAACCTTGTCACCACAATAAAGATGACATGCCGGAGGGATAGATTCCTGTCCCAGAGACTTCCCATACTCTGGAACAGGCTACCGATCTATGTCAAGTAAAGTTCTTCATTAGCACTCTTCAAGAAAAATCTTGATGAGTGGATGGGAAAGAGGAAATACACCCCGGGGATCACTTCTGTGTCTCTGCTCGACAATGGCACAGGAAAATAACTTTCTTGGGTGGCGTAAGCCAGGGAACCTTGTTGGCTAGACTTACGTAGGCCCTTGGGCCGATAACCTAGTACCTACCTATGAACCTATAAACCTATATCTGGTGAATAGTGCATTACTATTGCTGCAGTATATTTGTTTTCTATTCTCTGTTTTGAAATTCTCCCCATAAGGTTTACAGTTCAAAGCTCCCCCTTCATTGATGTATAACTTTAGTAATTCCATGACAAAATCATATGACTATTCTAATAAAAGCAATGAGCAAACATCATCACTGTCTGAAGATAGCATCATTCTTTAAAAATGTCACTCAGAGTACCTGCTCCAGGAAGTTATGACTAAAACCAGTCATATACCCATCTATTGAAATCAATTGTCTTCATTCAGATAGTTCCTTAATAAATCACGCTAATCTTTTAATTAAATTATAGTATCAATTAGCTGGATTGCTAAAATTAAAGTATGCTGTTACTCTAAGTACAGAAGAGTTATCACTGCAATAATTCACTGAAGTAAACAAAATCATTAATGAAGTGATTTACCTTTCAAGAATTCTAAGTTACTGATTGGCACCTAATTTATTTTGTCAGAATGCTGGTAAACAGTCATTGACTGGCTTGCTATTAGGATTTTGAAGTAAAACAATCACTATGTAGTAAAAAACAGTGCCTTGGCAATATACAAGGAATGCTATATTTTTTGCCCCTTCTTGGCAAGTCATTCCATTCATTCTCCATCAGTGGGGTAAGGGTCTGCCAGGAGTGGTCATCATTTTGGCAGCCATCAGAGGTAGTTAAGAAAATGTTTGTCATTCCCTACTATCCCACTTTGCATGCTTGGATAATGAGAGGTAAGATGTATGCACTAGGCTGACCATGCTGTATACCTCTCAGTTCCACAAGAGGCATTGCCAGCCTTGTTTCCCTCATCCTTCAGCATAGGTAGCAGATTCTCCAGGCTCCACTAGAGAAATCAGACCAGCATCAGTGTTCTCTGAGCACCCATACCCAACTCTACCGCTTGGAGAGGTGAGCTGGTCATGCCTCTTCACTCCTTCCCCTCCCTGCATAGCTCATCCAGTGCCAGGGCCACCAATTGATAAATGGACACCTTGATCACAGTCAGAGGTCATTCCTTCTGTGTCATGGAGCCAGATTAGGAATACTGCATTTACTGTCTAACTAGTACAACAAGTAGAAACAGCACAGACCTATGGCACATCTTGTAATTTAAGAAGAAACACTTATTGATAGAAATTTTACCTTAATTTTAGCTAATAAGATCATTTTATGATCTTGCTTAAACTGTGATCATAGTGAAAAGATGTACTTAGTATCACTGAAGGTGCCATTCACTATTGTCCATTGGAACATAAGAAAAGTATAACCTTATGTGCTATTAAGTATTTTAAAGTTTGTGCACCACTGTATAAACGTTGATTCAACTGATTACTGTATAAATACAGACAGATATTATTTTCACTTATTCCTGCTACAAATAGTTGTGTCTAGTCCAGTTTAGTGAGTCAAATGTTCAGTAAGGTGGTTAATAGAAGTAGTAAAGGCAGTCGTCAATTGAAGGATTTACAACAAATTTTTGACAGTTGCACATTATATGGTGCCTTATGTTCAATTCCTCGCTGCATCTGTTTGAAATAGAAATTTACTTGACTACCATTTGCAGTAACTAGTAATTCCAGTACAGTTCCAAAAGGCAGAAAACAACAAAGTCATACTGACAATGGTTATTTGAGCAGTCTATTACATAACTGGGACAGCTGCTCATGTTTTTATATTCTGTAATGAGACAGGTTCCATGAATCTGTACAGATGCAGGCTAAGCTATTTGAAATCAAAAGGTTTGGGCTAATTTCTGAATGTCCAGAGACATTCTCATTCTCATTTGGCCTACTTCTTGAAGTAGATCAGGAACAGGTTTCAACTCAAAGCCATTCTAAGACATAGCAGCCATCATTTTCGTTACATGCATCATTTTAAATGCCTCAGCTAAATTCAAAGATTTCACAAACACCGCTCATGGAGGTAAACCATGTAGGTGTGAAAGGTGTAGTAATCTATGTGCTTGGCTAAACAGGCTAAAGGAAACAGCACTAGAGTTGGATGCAAATGTTTTAGTCACACTCTCAAATATAAAAAACTAACTGTTTTTGCCCTAATCAGTAGCTTATTCAGTTTAATTAAGCATACCCTTTGATCGCTATTATAAAATAAAATACTGATGATCACATGACCAACCAAATTAAAAAATGAAGACAACATGAACTGAAAACTATTAAGAATATGAATACATTAAATATATTCATGTTATAAATAAACATATCTATTCTGTTAAGCAGGACCAAATATGCAAATATCTTCTGAAACCTCTATTTAAAAAATCCAGTGCATGATACTGTAAATATATTCTGCATTCCTATGATAAAGTCCCATCACAGGGTTAAGAATATAATATGTCCAGAAATATGTTATTTAAATATTCTGTTATTCTGACCTACATCAATGCCAGTGCATGTATTCATTACTAAATAAATACCTAACTCCCAGAATTATGAGAAGACATCTGAAGTTACACCTGCTATTTGATTTAAAATGTCATTAATTGCTTGGTTAATATTTTCTTGAGTATACATTTCCCTTAAACCATAAATGAAAATGTAATTTCTATAATTCTATGTGATCTTCCTTTAGTGATAAGGTCACTGGTTATAGGTAGGTAGTTCATAGGTTTACAATCCAGGAAACGATTGAAAAGCTTAACCCAAATTCCTTATTGACCCTAAGCATTGTCTGGTTAAGTGACTGGCTAAAGGTCACAGAAAAGGCAAATGATGGCTGAGGGATTCATGTCCAGAGCTATAGCTCACAGACTTAACCCTCTGAGCCATCTAGAAGAATTAACTCTACTTAAAGTTTAGGTTCAGAGTGATGGGGCCTGATTCTGAAACACTTGTTCTCAGTGTTTCATTACTACTCACACCGAGAGCAGGTATTTTGGAGTCCTCCGCCCAGTATAAGCCTGTTTAATACATAGGCCTTACATCAAAGTAAGCCACTTACACTGAGAACAAGTCTTTCAGAATCAGGGCAGACTTATACTGAAAGCTACTTTTTTGGAATCTGGCCCATGGTGATGTCCTACTAGTCATATGCTGCAGCATTCATCACATAAGGGAATCTGCCTCTGGCTGACTCATACATCAGGGCAGTATCAAAAAGCCTTCATGCTACTGTGAGGTAGTGCTATGCCGCAACACATTATGCATATGTTGGCCATAAAGAGATGACGGGTATAAAACAGACGTCAGAAAGCACCTATCTCAGTACTTTTCTGCCACCTGTCCACTCACCTGCTCCAGATGCTCGCTTGCCAGATTTGTTGTGTTTCAGTTTCAGATAGTCCCCGTTGGGCTTTTTTCTTATTAAATATTTTTGCTGCTGCTTGTTGTTGGGTTCATGTCAGCTAGGAAGAGCAAGTGTCATTGTGGAAGGCAGATTCCACATAAAGACACCCACAAGCTTTGTCTCTTTTGCTTAGACCCAGACCACGACCACACTGAGTGCCCTATTTATAAATCCTTTGTCCCTATGACCCTCAGGAGTTGGCTAGCTTCCCTTAAGTTATATTTAGAAAGCCAGAAACTGAAACATTTAATGTGTGAAATGGATGTGACATTGGACCATTTGGATGAACCTGCATTGTAGAAGGCCAAAAAATCATGACCTGAACATTTAGCTGTGCCTTCTCTTGCTCCTGAGGCTAATGTAAGCCAGGAGACCATGCAGGAGATAGTGGATGTACCTTTGGTGGGTACCACAAATGAGGCCCTGAAGGAGTCTGCTGGCATGTCCGTGCGTGAAGAGCAGGCGTCCAATCAGGGCAACAAGGGGGAACCCAGGCTCATTAAATCTGAGGACCTTGGTGGCATCACACAGATCACAGTGCATGAAGATGCTCTTTCAGATATTGTCGAAATTAGATCGATGTCCGGTACATCCACAGTCCATCACCTGGAAGCCCCTAAAAAAAAAAAGGCAAAGACTAAGCACATGTCTCTTGCTACCCTTCAGCAGGCCACTGACTGGGAAGTCTTTTATCAGAGTCTCTTCAGTGCCTTTATGGCCCTTCACTAACCCACCCTTCTTCTGTTCCTCTACAGCCCATCTCTCCTATCACATACTTTAAAAGGACATCTGTGGGTGCTTCCTCAGAGGAGGAGAATTCATCTGGAGAGGAGTCTCTAGCCTCCTCCACTCATTTGGCCTCTCCCTCAGGGTATGCCTTCCCCAGATGAGGAATCTAATGGTACAGATTCCCCTGGTGAGGATATATCCTTTGGAGATACTATTCTTAAGATGAAAGAATTTTTTTTAAGTGGGACTGCTCCCAGGGCTTGGAGATTCAAAAGAGGTATTATGAACTCTTGCAGATGGACTCCCCTTCTCATTCTGCTATTCCTCCAGTCCCACCTGCCTTTCTGGAAGTTTTCTCTGTTGCCTCCAAATGCCAGACTCTTAGCTACCTGCCCCCAAACATCCTGACATGTTCTAAAAAGGTCCAGAGGACTCTGCTTCTTCTACCCCTTCCTCTAAACAGCCCTTTCAGTCCCAACACAAGTCAGGTAGTCTGTGAATATCAGGCTCCAGAGCCATCCACCCCCTAGCCCATCGCCTTAGTCAGTCCCTTGCTGCTTCGAATCTGATTACTAAGGACTCTTAGTTACTGTCCATTATCAAAACAGGATATTTTATAGCTTGGGAAAAGTTCTCATCATTCAGAGGAATTCCACCACACCCAAAGACCAATTGAGTTTGTTTCCTGAGGTCATTATGGACCTCATTTCTCAAGGAACTATCAAAGGAGTTCCAACATCCCAACAAGGGAAGGGGTTTTACTCCAGGATGTTTCTGGTCCCCAGAAAGTATGGGTCCTGCAGATCCATCCTGAACCTTTCCCATTTGAACACCTTTCTCAAAGTCCCTTCTTTCCGTATATTGACTCTTCCTTCCCTCCTACCTCTAATTCTCCCACAGGGCTTCATGATGTCTCTGGATATAAAAGATGCCTACCTTCTGATACTTACTGTGACCCCTATGACCTGAGTTCAACTAACTGCTTGGATGCTGGAAAACCTGAAGATGAGTGCAGGAGTGAACATCCAACACTGTCTTACTCAGCCTAGAGGTTGGAGGTGGCTAGTCCCACTAAGAGTACTTTCAAATGGCAGATGCAGGGTCAGCTGCAGTACATAAGGCATGCCCTACCTGTTGTTTGGTGTGGAGCACAGCATGCACTCCAAGCAGTGAATGCCATAGTAGAGGTAGAGCATGCACAATACTGTGAATGTGTGGGACCCAATATCGCACAGTTTAACACAAGATTGCTGGGCGGGTGTTAGGTGCATACAAAAAAAATCCACAGATGGTTGCATGATAGATGACCCCCACCCAGATCAAATTACTGGTGGGGTGATGGTTGCCAGGCAGCAAGAGGCCAAACCCTAATTAACCAGGAAAAAAAAATAAACTGGATCACTTTTTACTGGCAGCTATTTCTAGATATGAATCCATGTGTGTTGCTTTCTTACAGACTGTTGTTCTCCAGAACAATTGCCAGCCTTACTTTCAGAATTTTTCCATGACTATCCTTAACAGCATTGTTAAGTTATGATGCCTGCAGATTTTTTTACAGCCACCCCCCCCCTCCTTGTACAATACTATACTTCCTCATGTGCTTCTGAAGATCTCAACCAGGTGATCAATCAGCACACTAGTCAGATGCCTGTTGGCTGTACAAGATTGCCCATGTGGTCCTTGTACCTTATCTCCCGTAAAGATAGTGAGTTCCCTCTTCAGTCTTTCCCCTCTATCCTGCTATCGCTCCACTGTTGTACCCATTCTGACCTCCTTCCTTCTCAGAATGACACCATTTCCTTGCTTTACTTTGTGAATACTGAAGCAAAGCATTAGTGCTGTAGCCCTGCCTTCCTCCTTGATCCCTCCTGTTAACTGCAATTCAGTATCAGCTTTGCTGCTTTCATAATCTTTAATGCCCTCCTGCTAGCCTCCATTTAGAGTGCCTCCTCTATCTCTCCACTATCTCCTTTCCACCTTCATGCCCAGTCTTTTGCCCTAGGTACTAGCCTGTCATATTACCCTTTGTGCACATCTGCCTTCTCCTCTTGGACCTAAGAACTCCATTCTAGACTCATTTCCATTGCTTATGACTCCCTTGATTTATACAACATTAGTTTCTATCACTCTTAGAAATAGCCCTTCACAGAACTAATTATTGTGGGTCTGGGACTTCCTAATGAATATAAAACTGCCATACTGTATACTGAATACAGAGTGCCTAAGAATGATTCTACTGAGGATTAGATGCATTTTTTTGGCATTTAGTTTCAGTCAATAATTTTGACATCAGTTATTTATTTGGGGCAAATCTTCCTGCAGGATAGCAAAGTCATTGTGTGACTCAATTACAGCTCTTTGCAGTCATCTGCAAATGTAGTCAGTCAGAGCCCTTTGAAATTTGCTTTTACTTCAGGAAAAGTGGATACCAAACAGGAGAGGTCCCTGCATAGAACCCTGGGGGACTTCACTGGTGACTCTTCTCTTTGTGGAGGTAACTTCCCCTATTTTGATTTCTTGCATCCTATCTATAATCTAGTTGACAATCCAATGGGTTACATAGGAGTTTATCCCAAGTTTATTTAGATTTTCTACTATGCCTCATTGTGGAACTGTGTCAAAAGCTTTGTCTGGGTCCAGGTATATGGTGTGTATCTTTTTCTTTCATCCATTACTTTGGTGATCTTTTCAAAAACAATCACCAGGTTTAGTAAGCATGACCTATCCTTGATGAATCCAAACTGAGATGGATCCAGTGTTTGGAGGTTCCCTGCAACCTTATTGACTATTTCCATGATATGTCTTTCCATGGCTTTGCATATAAGACTGGTCAGTTTTATGTGTCTGTAATTGTGTGTAGATGAACACACTTACTGTTATATGTGATTTATAATAAATAGTTCATTTTTTTCCAATTATTTTATCAGTCTTTTTGAAGTAGTATATTTATGCCATGCCCAGGAAAGAGAAACTCATGGGAGAGGAGGTAACCACTTTCAAAGGGAGTGCAGAGAAGAAGAGCAGAAAAGGACATGGAATTATATGACTCAGCCAAGTAGCTACTAAGAACAAGAAACAAAGCAGCTAAACAAATATAAAACACAATAACGCCATACCACTCTAAAACAGATACTGCCAGTCAGCTAATGTAAACAGTTACAGAAAATTAGACAAATTGAGGTAAGAAAGTAAATTAAACCAAATACATGCATAACTTCCTTTCTTAGTAATATTATTGCCAATATTTATATATTGCCAATTATTTCAGAGTATTTTTATGCATTTAATTATTTAAGTTTTTTTACACTGTCTGACTTTGAAATCCAGTTGGAAGGTCTCAGTTTTAGTGTAGCCTCATGGAAAAAATTCTCCAGACAATAAAATTAAGTAATACACTTGTAAAAAAAAAACAATCCTTGCCCTACTTCAATAAATAGTCTTCCAAAAAAAAAAAAACCAAAAGATCTAGATGAAAAGTAAAACATCCTTTTTCAAACGCCATTGAGAACAGAGAGCTTATATCACAGCCAGTCAGCAAATAGAAACTAAGGCAATGCATTAAGGACTGCAAAATAGTAATGGATGGAGGAATGAGGATTAAAAGAAGTTATCTTGAAATCACAAGCAACTATAACAATTCCAAGTGCCAGAAGGAAAGGGAAACAATATCTGAATGAATTCAAAAAGGAGTAATTTTTCACATTTACAAAACAGCAAATGACATTTGTACGTAGAATGCACACCTAATGGAAGAGCAACTGGATTTGGCAGGGAGTTCCCATTAGCTGAAAATGATGAGATGTTGCTCAGATGAGTGTAGCCTATGTCTTAACATCTGTAAAATTGGGGCAGAATATGGAAAATTCTGCTGTGTCCTAAAATAGCTATACTAGAAGGGCAAGACAATTCAACCCCTCTTTCCAACCATGCATGCATAAAATACTTAATATATAGTGATTGTGATTTCCAGCACTGAATAAATAAGTGTTAGAAGAAGCCACTCACCTTCCACTAAAATAAATAAACAAATACATACATACATACATGCATACATACATGCATACAATGTTGGAGTGGAATGTACCAAGAAAAAAAATTCCAAATTTAAGACAGTTAACAGCTCAACAGTCAGCATTATAATTGAGGTAACAGCGTGTATGCTGTTATGTATTCTCATTGTCTTTTGGCTGCTCCCATTAGGATCACCACAGCAGATCATCGGTTGACAGAATGATCAGCAGTGGAGGTTTTACTGCGTCATGTTGCCAGACTAGTGCCGACTGCCCAACCTTCACAGAAGGCACACACACACTCCCACCTAGGGCCAATTTGAGAAAGTCCAAACCACTTACCGCATGTTGGAATGTGGGAGGAAACCAGAGCACCCAGAGGAAACACACACAACTGCAGGGAGGATATGCAGGTTCCACACAGAAGGCACCCCAGCTGAGAATCAAACTAGAGAACCTCTTGCTGTGAGATGACAGCACTAACCACTGCACCAACGCAACTGCCTTCTACGTTGCTATGAGTATTACTCATAATTGAATATAACATACAAAATATGAGATGATGCCTATTTGTGTTAAATACTGTAGACTGCCAGGTAGTGCTTCCAGCTGCATATCAGGATTATAATAATAAAGTATATAAGCATCATATTACTGCCACAATCGCAAACACAATAAAGTTAAAATAAAAGTATATACATTTTCCTGTACTGTGATAAGACAGGTACAATGAAGTATGATTACATAGACATGTAGTAAATGATGTTTGTACATTTAAGGTGTTGTTTGTGTTACTGACTTCTTTTTGTTCTTCTTATACCCATTATGAGGAAGGCTAAAGGATGCGCAGAAAATAGCAGATGGACATCTGTCAGACATTAGTGCATGTCACATTCAGTGATATCTGAATTGTGAAACGATACGGATAAATTATGTGCATCATCAACTCAGGTTAACATCTGTTCATTATAAATTTGTAAAGTGCACTGAAATGAAACACCTGAAAAGAGTTTGACAACAATTCTTACTCATCCATTAACTGAGGTATTCAGCATAGCATTTGTGTCAGGTTAACATCAGAAGCTGTAATTGATTTTGTGTCTGCTGTGACTGTATGAAAATTTTCTGCATAGAAAAGAGACTGTCAGCCACTTACAGCATCTATATTTTATTTCTGATTAATTTCTATGATGTGGTAGTATAGAATAATATTATTAGTATAAAATGCTAAATGCTAAAGTCAGCTGTGCATGTATTCTGAAACCTAATATTGCTACTGACAATTCAGCTACTCATCCTCCATGTCTGCATGATACAATTCAGGCAAGACCCTTATGGTGATGATTAATGAGTTATGACTACAAAAAGGCAGTCAGATACTAAAAGAGGTGACAGATTCACACACACAAAACACAATTGCAGTTTTGCAGCATATAATTTCCTATTAAGCGAAAATTTCTCTTGAAAACTAAATATAATATTACATATCAAAGAAAATAATAGACATACTGGCAGCACAGACAAACAATGTATTTGATAGAAAAGGAGGAGGAGGAGAGATGCTGTTACATATAAAAAGGTACTTTTTCCTTTATTGTTAGAATGCGTAAACCCCACATCACCTTCCCTTAGCAAATAATATTATGTGGTAGTTCTTCAGTGTCTGGTTTTATCAAACGGCTGCCAAAGGAGTCTAGTGTTTCCTGATGCAGTGGTTATGTTTTTCTGTTGAACTAGAATCCATTCATATTTTAACAGTTAAAAAAAAAAAAAAAAAAAAAAAAAAGGAAACTGTGGCTACGAAATATGATTATGTTAAAGGTTCATGTGTAAAACGATAATTCGTCATACTCAGTGACAATACTTGCATGTATAACAATGCAAAATCCATACAGGAGTGGTGGGATATAGTAAAGTAACATGATGATGTACCGACCTGCACCAGTCCTGACAACATCAGACATGATGTACCAACCTGCACCAGTCCTAACAACATCAGACATGATGTACCCACCGGCACCAGTCCTGACAACATCAGACATGATGTACCAACCTGCACCAGTCCTAACAACATCAGACATGATGTACCCACCGGCACCAGTCCTGACAACATCAGGCATGATGTACCGACCTGCACCAGTCCCGACAACACCAGAGTTTAAGCAGTGGACCTGTACTAAAATGTGAATGTCATTAAAAAAGAGAAAAATATTGTACCGAAGGGAAGTCATATCAATGTTTCAGTCAGCTATATCCTCAGTTTGTTATCAAGGAAAGCCAGAGAAGCATTCAGACTAAAATGCACCATAAAACCCACATTTCAAGTTAATGTAACACATCTGCAAGCTGCAAACTGAACACTTTAAAATAGCATACAGTCCTCGAAAGATTAGAGCCCATCCCTCACTGCAGTGACATTGGAAAAATATCACTTCATAAGTACTCTAAGCCATCTAAGCAGTTAGATTGAAGACGTCTGCTTTATCATATTTCAGATTGCATGACTGATGGTAATATCTGTAGCACATAACATACATTGGACTTCATTTCTGCCACAGGATATCTGCTATTTCTCTTTGGCTAAACATGGGCATCAGCATTGCACTTTGAGACCTTTAGAGTTACTTGTCAAAAGAGAAAGATGATTTTGTTTTCTAAGCCTTTTGTGGGCATATGTGTGGTATGTTAATCTATTTTTTAACCATTTGGGGCATAATGATTAAGGTCATCACCTCACAGACAGAATGTGCAGGGCTTCCGTCTGACTGTCATTACTGGCTAGGCTTAAAATGTCCCTTCAGGGCAGTTAGCCTAGTAGTCATCCATGAACTTATAACATCTGTCATGTTCAAACTGAGAATAATATATAGCCTAGTAGTACAGGATTAATGTATACTTTATTAGATCTATGCAAAACCAAGGCTACTAATTCTTGTGTTTTCCAGACAAACAGAGCAATGACTGAAAAAGAGGGCCCTAAGAAAAGTACTGCATTGGTGGCCCATCCACAGGCCCAAATTTATAGAAGTGGAAAATTAGGTTTTACCACTGTTCCTCTGTCTTCATGGCTGATGTCTATTAGCTATCTATGCTGCTGACCAGCCCTTCTGTGACCATGCCTGTACTGATATTGTTAGCAGTATAAATGTGGTGGGTGGTTGGGACCATAGCTATGACATGGTCCATCACAGGGCCATGGACATGATCTGTGTTGCTGTCCACTGAGCAGAAGCCATAACATGAGAAAGGAGGGCAACTGGTGGTGGACCACCACTTATGGAGATGGAAGAGTTCCTGGGCATGCTGAAAAGCAGTATCACCTCCATGGAGTCCCACATTGCAATGCTAGATGTTGTGGCTGAGCTGGAGAGGTCTCAGTTTTAATTGCTGATGCTCAAGGTATATAGTTTTACTTCATAGTATCAAAAAACACACCTCAGTGGAACAGAATAATCTCTTCTCCAAGAACCGCAAGCACAGCCAGAAGATGAAATAAGAACAATTTAATCTTGCAAAATACTTAGTCACAATAAACAGTAAGCACTTTCATCCAAATCGGACTTCCTCAGACTGAATAATGTATATAAAAACATTGTACCTTAAATACTATCTAAAAAACACATGACATTCTGTTAATGATGTAACTTCCTTCTTTTGAGATAGGCAACAAAATCAGATCGATCATTAAGGCCAGGTAGATAGCAAGTATTCAATTTGACCTGTCATAAATATTCTTTCCAACCCAACTCATCTTCTGCATCAAATCTGTTAGTAACATTTGTTACTTCATCCAATACAACAAATTTAAAATCTACATGACATCTTGTGTTATTTTTATAATGTTTACTAAGTGCATTTTTGTCATCTTTTGTAAGGACAGCATATTTATGCTCATATATTTGTCTATTGAGTTGTCTTGTAGTACGCCTTACATAGAAGGAATCACAGCACATGCATAATACTAAATAAACAATAAACTTACATTTGCAATTATATCTTCCTTCTGTTTTGATGGTGTATCCACCCACTTTTAGCTCAATGATGTCTGTCATTAAAAAACTGCACATGTTGCAATTAAAACATTTATACATTCCTGGACTGGTAACACTATTTTTTTAAGGTAAGTGGGAAATTCAATTTGGCTTCAAACATGTTTTTGAAGCTTTTACCTTTCTTCTGCCCAAATACCATTTTTTCACTCATAGCCCTAGCTATCTCTACATCAGATTGTAAAAGTTTCCAATTATTTATAATAATACTTTTAATCGATGTTGCATCTATACTGTTTTCTATCTGCATAGATGTGACATAATCACTAGACGTAGCTATAACATTAGCAGCAACATTATGATTATTTCTGAATAATCTACTCTCTTCTAGGGCTTCAACCACTAATTTTTGTGGATATCCTCTATTAACAAATTTAGCACAAACTTTCTTTTATAAAATCAGCTTCTTTATCAGTTAACAATCTATTCTTTTCAACTGACTTTTAATGATGTTGTTCTTAGTCTTTTTGGGGTGCAAACTATCATAATGCAAATAAGCATTATTTTGGACCTCCTTTTTATATTTAGACATACAAAAACATTATCCTTCCTTATAAACATTTAAATCCAAAAAAATAATACTCTGTTTGCCATTACTAGAGGTGAACTTCAAATAAGAACTTATTTCATTCAAATAAGAAAGAAACAAATGAATGCCATCCCCTCTCCAAATTAAAAACACATCATCAATAATACGTTTATCGAACAAAATATTTTTCATATACATAGTTTCATAGATATGACATCTTTCCCATCCTTGTATGAAAATGTTTGCATAGCTAGGGGCCATAGCTGCACCCATGGCTATGCCATTAATTTGTTTGTAGAAATTGTTATTAAATTCAAAATAGTTGTAACTCAAAATCAAATCAAGCATTTCTATCACAAGGTTGATCATCTCATAGGAAAGTTTGGGAGCCCTCATCAATTCAAATCTGACTGTTTCCATTCCTTCAATATTTGGAATGACCGTATACAGAGACTTGATGTCAAGGGTAACCAAATAATCATCATCCCTAACGTTTAGCTCCTTGATTTTATTTTTAAAATCAAATGAATCTCAAATATATGCTTCAATGGCTACTACCATGGGTTGCAAATGTTTATCTACAAACATGGCCAAGATTTCTGTCTTGCTTCCACCACTACTTACAATAAAGCACATCGGCAGATTATCTAAATCCTTATGAATTTTTGGGCTGACCAAATATTCTACTTATTTTAGGAACTTGTACTCTCATTTGGTCAGTTATGCATCTTGTCATACACCATTCTTCTATTTGCCCATCTACCTGTGGGAGGGTGGCCTAATGGTTAAGGTGTTTGCCTTACAAACACAAGGTGCAGGGTTTGAGTCTCACACAGGATAATTGGCTAGGCTTAAAATGGCTCGCAAGGGCAGTTAGCTTAGTACTAATCTATGAACCTATAAATATATATTGTTTTTTAATTTCTGCAAAAGAAACTTTTTTGTAAAAAGTTACATCCAGTAGCATTTCTTCCATTTTATTAACATATATATTCCTATCTAAAACAACTAAAGCATTTCCCTTGTCTGCCTTAGTAACTAAAATAGCTTCATTATTTAACAAATCATTCAATATTTCTTTTTGCTTAATAGTTAAATTAAAATACTGAAATTGGGCATTATTATTAAATAACTCAATAAGCTGCTGCTCACATAACATAAGAAATAATTCCAACTCCTTTTTTAATGGAGGATTGTAAACACTCGGTTGTACAAAACTTGCTTGCTGTTGACCAGAATTAGGAAATAATAACTTGAAAATTAACTTCCTAACATATTCTCTCAACGCATTAATGGTATTGCATTTATCTTCCCTTTTCGAAGGGACAAAGTTCCACCCTTTTTTCAGCACTTGACAGAGATCTTGATTAATAAAAATGCTAGATAAGGTAACTATAACAAAAGCTGTGTCTATAATACATTGTGTTTTCATCATTTGGAGAATTTCTTTTTGACATTGCACTGTATATTGTTGCTGGGTGCTGCTGTTATTTCTGCCCAAGTTCTGTTCTCTTTCCCATTGCGCTGATACACCCTCACCAGCTGACTGTAGTTGGGCTTCTGAAAACCCTTATTAACATTATCAGATGCATTATTACTTGGATTAGTTGATATTTCTTCATAAGACATACTTGCATTCTCACCATGTTGAGCTACTCTTTTAGATTTCCTTGGAACATTATCTCCCAACTGAACAGTCTCTCTCTCACTACGTTCACCCTTTGATGATGTCACTGCTGGCACATTTGCTACTCATCCTCCCTCTACTGGTTTGGATACTGTCACACCCTCATAGTCAGCCTTATCACGAACAAACTTGTTGATTTTACGTTTTTTAAGTAGTTCGTTCTCTTTCTCCAATTTCGTTTGAACTGCATTCAATTTAGATTGAAAATTATCTGCACTAAGGGAATCTTTGAGTTTAAAAAAATATAGACCTAATATTTTTATTCAGGTCTTCCATTTTATTTTTATTATATTCAGGAAGCATCTCTACATATTGTAGCCCAGTTCTTTGGTTCAGCTGTACCCATTTATTCAGAAAATCAGAAGGATACTCTGTACCAGCTGGCATAACAGAGACCCTAAGTCCTTTAGGAACTCTCTGCATTTGTAGGCAGCATCCAAAATAAACATTATCCCATTGCAACCTTTTTAGCTTAAGTAGATCTTTCTCCAAATGACCAAACATTTCATAATAATTGAAAGATGTTGTAGCAATATTATTAGAAACTTGTATTCCTTCAAATGGATTACTAGGGGGCATTAACCAACTATTTAGTGCCTTATCAAATTGTAAAAAGGCACCACCATTGCTAGTAACAGGTGCAGCACTGGCAACAAAATGATTAGCTGTTCCTTCTTGGTTTAATAAAATAGAGCCATTAGGAGTATCAGTTAAAATACCTCCTGAAAGTTAAAAAACTGGAACATCCCTGGCCATCCATGTATATCAAAAAAGTCACAAAAAACGCACCTCAGTGGAACAGAATAATCTCTTCACCAAGAACCACAAGCACAGCCAGAAGATGAAATAAGAACAATTTAATCTTACAAAATACTTAGTCACAATAAACAGTAAGCACTTTCATCCAAATCGGAATTCCTCAGACTAGTATCAGTGGCTGCAACTCATCTTTAACTCACAGTTAGTTTAATTTTTATTAAATCTGTCTGAATTATTGAATAAAGGTACATCCTGGATCCAGTTTCCACTTCCATTTGTGTGAGGTATGGACAGGGGTATTAATTGTTATCATATTTTTATAGCCGAAATAATCTCTGCTGCATGTGTGTAGCTGTGGTGCTGGGCCTATTTTACACTGTGTATTTTTTTACTTTACTGCCTCTGCAGGTAGTTCTTTATCCGGTACCAACTGCCCCTGTCTGGGGTGGATAATTTTTATCCTCTGATAATGATGGCAAGGATGAAATGGCATAGTCAAGTGGTACACCACGTGTGAGATAAATACAGGGAGTGTGACCACCACATCCCCTACTCAGATTATGGACACAGTCTCTATGCCAGTGGATATACAAGATGCATAAACATCTAATACTGGATAAGTTGAAGGAGATACTATAAATCAAGGAAATATAGTGCTGCCCCCACATTAAATATGGCTACATCTATCCCTAGTATTTATGGACAGGGGGGTTCACATGCAGGTGGTTGGTAATGGCGCTCAATGGGGGTATGGTTACCAACCTCCCCAAGAGGTCAGTGTGACAATATCTGCCACCCATTGTACATACAGGGCCATTGTGGAGGCACAGGCTAGTTCCACCAGACCCATGGCAGACAAACTGAGGGTGAACCAGGCTGTGGATGCTCACCTGTGAGAGTGCATGACCCACATGTGTGATTCTTTGGACAGAAGGAATCACACTTTTGACCATACAGTGCTTTCTTGGGGTTGTTTGTCAGGAGTGAGAGCATATCCTCACAACCAGTCATCAGCTACATTCACAGATGTTAGCCAAGATAGCCATGGATGAGCATGATCCCACTCCTACAGTACTAGCAGTTCTACAACAAAATCAATTGTAGAGGTGTCTATGCCCAGGACAGGGCATTCTTGTGGTCATGGTTATCATCATTCTAGCACATGTGCTAGTGTACATCAGTCTAGGTCACACAGCACACCAACAGCAAGCCAAAGTCATGGTACAGTCAGTGTAACTCCTGGCAGAGCCAGTTCTCATAGATGGGGATATACCCTTTGTCATGAATGTCTTGGACCTATCCAGTAGGTTGAGCTGAAGTACTGCATGATGTGTGCAGGCTGTGTCCCCCCACACACAGATGTGCATGTACACACACACACACACACACACACACACACACACACACACACACACACACACACACACACACATACAAACTTCCGACTTGGTTCTTTTACACATCACCCCCATCCAGTTCTCACACTACCCATAAATACACTTTTTATTTTGTTACACCTTACACCTCAATGCTCACACTTACACCCTTCCCTTTGAAAGGCATGCTCTCCTGTACTCCCTTGTTCATCTGTGCAAATGATGACAACTGTGTCCTGTTCTTTGTACATTGTTGTTTGGGTTTCCTATGTTTGATACTCCGCATAGCATCAAGTACAGTCTATCATAGCAAGTACAGTGTGGTATTTTAGCATGCATCACTTTCACTGTAGTATATAGGGTTAAGTCTTGCAGAGTTACATTGTAAAGCTATGTGCAAGCTGCTGCCTCTTTGCTTGTGCCATGCTATACTGTCCCTGCCTCCATCTGTCATGATTATCCCCTGCTGCTAGCTACCCCTCTGGCTCGTCATCTGTCTCAGCTATTGATGTCTGTGATGTTGGGAACTGCTGGCTATGCACAAGGGTACCCTGTTGTAACTGATGCCTAATTATAATATTATGTAACACAGCACACGTGGTCAGTATTTTGGCAAACATCATACTCAGTGTGCCACTGGATGTATCATACAGTGAAAGCATGACTTCAGCAATTCCAAACACAAGCACAGTAATATTTCTGGTTTGTAAAGCATCACTCACAAGATATCCCTGTGAGAAGACTCACCCTGTAAACCATTGGTAAAGGTCACATGTGTACCTTATGTGTAAGTAATGAAAACTACCTGAGTGGCCTGCACACACACACACTGTAGATGATACCTTGTGCATTCTAAATCACCTGCCAGTTGGTGGAGTCATACCTTTTGTGGTTCACCTACTTTCTTTCCAGTTCACTACTTGGGGTGTTTATTTAAATGTGGGTACAGTCTATGAACACACAACAGTACCTCATTTATTTATTTATTTATTTCATATCTGGCAACACAGAAAGTGGGCTGGTGAATAGATCTTTATTAGCCACAACCTGGGCTGCAGATGAGCAAAGTACATAATGCAATGAAAAAATTGATAAAAACATGAAAATGCATCACACATCATATGATAATAAAACTGTATATTAAAAGTAAATACACATATAAAAAGGAATAGCAAGAAAGAATAATATTCACAGTATTTCAAGAAATGTGGAAATATGTACAATATTTACAGTGTAGAGTTCTCTTAGCAGAATGATCGCTATATGAAGTATTTGTAAATATATTTAATTACAGTAAGTCTACAAGCCTACAACACTGTATATAGTTTTGCAAAAGCAATTGCAGACAATTTCCTCTAGTATATGTTCCTGCAGTTCAGCCTTGAAAGCATACAGTGTTATTTGAGGATGTGTTTCTCCATGTAGCTGATTCCATGTTGCTGGCCCAAGTTTAGTGGAGGTCCTTACCACTAAGGTAGTGTCAAAACATGCCCCCGGATTTACTAATATTCCATGTAGGACTAATCTAGTCCAGCACAGAAGTGGCAGTTTAAGAGGAGGACGGCAGCATGCCATGCATATTAATGAAGGCGTGCTACCTGAGCTCTAAATCCTACACTGAGTGTGGACGAGTGCAGGGGGCATGTCTGAGAGCAGAGCTCTCAGAATAAACACACCCCTGCAAAGTAGAACAGAAAAAAGTATAAATAAATGAGTGAGACCGCTCATAAGTGTCCGCATATCCCCACCAACAGTCCCCATGTGTTCAACAGAAACAGTACATTGAAATAAAAGGAAGAAACCCTTGTATTTATTTTTTTTAAAACCTCAAGTACAGCTAACCATAGGTGCGTGGGTTTTCCCATCGCTTAGCTATAGTTAAAGCAGCTGAAAAGGCAGAAGAGTATGACAAGGAATATATATGCAAATGAAGCAGCACAGCAATAGTGTAGTGGTTAGAGCATCCGCCTAACAAACAGGAATTCCTGGTTTGAGTTCCACTGCAGCACATATCATTTTCCATGTGAAATTTGTATATGAACATATTTTTACATATTTTTGCCGTATAAACTACATAACAAAATTTAAATGTGAACAGGAATACTACATGAAATGGACATGTGAAGTTTCAGTGTCAAAATTAATAAGGCACTAGTAAGCAGCTTTAAGCATAAATAAGCAGTAGTAAGCATGTCTAAGTGCATTTGTGAGGGGGTAAGCATTGCCTACACAGATTAATCAAAGTAGAAGCTAACTGAGTATAAGAAACTGTAACCGGAGGTTAGCAGTGCTTACCATCATGCAAGCCTACACAAACCCTCTTACAACTGCTTTAAAGTGCCTTAATCACTCTGGATCCAACGGCCCATGTTCTGGCCAGCAACAAAATAAATTGCCTCTGCAAGGCTCAAACTCAGGACCCTGTACGCTATAGTCACAGAAGTTAACCACTAAGCCATCATAGCAATAGATATGAATGAAATATCAGCAAGCTAATCCTCACCACAGAAAAATCAAACCAAACATGTGAACTGAATCTATGTACAGTGTGAAGTGGTATAACCTGCGACATAATATAAATATGTGAACTGGAGTACTGCAGTAATGCCAGATATGAAGTGTTATTGCAATAAAGTGTTGAAGTTCCAAGGACCCCATACAGCATACATAGACATGAATCAAGGATACAAGACACATATATAACATGTAATAAAGAAGACATCAATGCCAAAAGGCAAATATCATGCAAATCGAATATTAAGCACCGCTAAGCATTGCACAGCATTGCTACCCAGACTACTGGCAGGATACTAACATTAGGAGAAACAGTGTCAACCTGCAAAGTCTAATCTTAAACAAATGTATGCTTGTCCCTAGCAGGATGACCCCAAAAATTCTGCTAAAAAGAGTCCTCGGGGTAACATACCATGCCTTACAGGTAAGCAAAGAAGGATATGTATGTTCGCAGACTGAATGTGTGGGAACCCTGAAGATCCATGAGTGAGACAACTTACATGATGGGTCCCGAGAAGTGGAGAGTGGGCAATGTGTAGTTGTGTGGCGAGATTCGGATGGAACCTGTAGGAAGGATGATTGATGTGGAGGAGGGAGTGGGTGGAAGGAATGATGGGTAAGACATTATGAGCCAAGGCGTGAGAATAAATATGCCCCTGCAAAGTAGAACAGAAGAAAGTGTAAATAAATGAGCGAAACCACTCATAGGTGTCCGCATATCCCCACCAATGGTCCCCATGTGTTCAACAGCAACAGTACATTGAAATAAAAGAAAGAAACCCTTGTATTTATTTTTTTTAAAACCCCGAGTACAGCTAACCATAGGTGCGTGGGTTTGCCCATCTCTTAGCTACGGTTAAAGCAGCTGAAAAGGCGAAAGAGGATAACAAGGAATATATATGCAAATGAAGCAGCACAGCAGTAGTGTAGTGGTTAGAGCATCCGTCTAAAGAACAGGCATTCCCGGTTTGAGTTCCACTGCAGCACATATCATTTTCCATGAGAAATCTGTATATGAACATATTTTTACATATTTTTGCCATATAACCTACATAATAAATTTAAATGTGAAGTGGAGTACTGCATGAAATGCACATGTGAAGTTTCAGTGTCAAAATGAATAAGGCACTAGTAAGCAGTTTTAAGCACAAATAAGTAGTAGTAAGCATGTCTAAGTGTGTTTGCAAGGGGGTAAGCATTGCCTACACAGATTAAGCAAAGTAGAAGCTAACTGAGTGCAAGAAACTGTAATCGGAGGTTAGCAGTGCTTACTGTCATGCAAAACTGCGCAAACCTGCTTACAACTGCTTTAAAGTACCTTAATCACTCTGGATCCAATGGCCCATGTTCTGGCCAGCAACAAAATAAACTGCCTCTGCAAGGCTCAAACTCAGAACCCTATATACTATAGCCACAGTAGTTAACCACTAAGCCATCATAGCAATAGACATGAATAAGGTATCAGCAAACTAATCCTCACCACAGGAAAATCAAACCAAACATGTGAACTGAATCTATGTGCAGAGTGTGAAGTGGTATAACCTGCTACATAATATAAATATGTGAACTTGAGTACTGCAGTAAGGCCAGATGTGGTGTTATTGCAATAAAGTGTTGAAGTTCCCAGGACCCCATACAGCGTACATACACATGAATCAAGGATACACGACACATATATAACATGTAATAAAGAAGACATCAATGCCAAAAGGCAAATATCATACAAATTGAATATTAAGCACTGCTAACCGTTGCACAGCACTGCTACCTAGACTACTGGCAGGTTACTACCAGTGGGAGAAACAGTGTCAACCTGCAAAGTCTAATCTTAAACAAACTCATGTTCGTCCCTAGCAGTACAACCCCATTCTGCTAAAAAGAGTCCTCGGGGTAACATACCATGCCTTACAGGTAAGCAAAGAAGGATATGTATGTTCGCAGACTGAATCTGTGGGAACCCTGAAGATCCATGGGTGAGACAACTTACATGATTGGTCCCGAAAAGTGGAGAGTGGGCAATGTGTACTGGTGTGGTGAGATTCGGATGGAACCTGTAGGAAGGATGATTGATGTGGAGAAGGGAGGGGGTGGAGGGAATGATGGGTAAGACATTATGGGCCAAGACGTGCCGGGGTTGGACGAGCCCATTCTAATGGGACCACCCATGGATGTAAGCAAGAAAGGAGGGGGGGAAACAGGAAGGTAACTGAGACATACCATTTCCCATGGCAAAGCATGTTATGAGTAATATGTATGTTGCATAACCCATGGAATAACATATATATATATATATATATATATATATATATATATATATATATATATATATATATATTTATGAACTGGAGTACTACTGCCATGAAATAACATATATATATATATATATATATATATATATGTATATATATATATGTATATATATATATATATATATATATATATATATATATATATACATATATGACCTAGAGTACTGCAGGAAATGCACATGTGAGGTGTCAGTATCCATATGCATAAAATAGTAGTTATGTTAAGCAGCAAGAAGCAGTAGTAAGCATATGTCAGCACTAGTAAGCGAGTTTAAGGCTGTGTGCGTGGATTTGCGCGAAGGTAAGCACTGCCAATTTCTGGTTACAGTGTCCTACACCCAGTAAGCCTCTAAATTGCTTAACCTGTGTAGGCAGTGCTTACCCCCATGCACACTCGCTTACAAGTGCTCAAAAGTATCTTAATCACATTGTATCCAATGGCCCTTGTTCTGCCTAGCAAAAACATAAACTGCCGCTGCAAGGCTCAAACTCAGGATCCTGCACACTATAGTCACAGTAGTTAACCACCAAACCATCATAGCAATGGATATGAATGAGGTATCAGAAAACTAATCCTCACCCCAGGAAAATCAAACCAAACATGTGAACTGAATCTATGTGCAGTGTGATGTTGGATAACCTGCCACAGAACATAAATATGTGAACTGGAGTACTGCAGTAAGCATAGATTTGAGGTGTTATTGTAATAAAGTGTAGTATTCCCCAGGTCCCCATACAGTGTATGTACACATGAATCATGGATACCAGACACATATTGTTACCTTTCACAATACTTTGAAAATGAAGACAAATAGTTTTTTCTCTCCTTCAGTGTTTTTTATTAACTACAGTACACACGTGTGGGAGCCTCATGGAAAGTACCAGGAAGACTCCCAGCACAAAGGAATAAACAAGCTTATATACTGGTGATATTGCTGACAGTACAAAAATATAAAAATGAACCAATTAGATCATTATACAGGGCAGTTAACCAATTAAAGGTTTGCCTGTAAACATGAGGCAGTTCACATCATCATATCTCTAGGCAGAGAAAGAAAATTGGATGCACTTCCATAAAAGGCACATTTCCTGCTTTCAGGCAAACTCTTGTTTTTCAGTATTTTCTCATTGCTCAGAGTTCATTCAAAGTTCACAGTACACAGTACATTTTAACACATACAAACTGTCACATAATCAGTTCCCTCAAACACATGCTTTGGCTGTTCATATTCTACAATACATAACTTGTAATGAAGAATAAATTATTGACAAATGGCAAATATAGTGCTAATTAACTATTAAGCAATGTTAACCACAGCACAGCTCAAGTTAGTCAGTATAAGCAATGTGTAGGGGAGCCAATTCAATTTGCCTAGTGGTATACCTCTTTAAGCAGTGCCAACCTCATGTAAGCAGGTATGCCCATAGCTTACCCTTTTCAAAACTGGCCAATCATGGAGAAGTGTGGGAAAATGGCTGTATTTAAACCCCACAGGTGGGAATACCTCCCATAACTGGTTGTAGCTTCCTACTGCAGGCAAAATGGCTGGTGTGGGTGAGTGCACTTGATTTCGAGTGCAGCGCTGGGTCATCCAGGAGTCAAAAATCATGGTATGGCTCCTGGTAAAACACCATGATCAGAGACTACTGCAGGGCCAGTACCAGGGTTCGCAGTATAAAATGGAGGCCAGGGACAGTCTTGCCATTGACCTCACCAGTGCCACAAGTATCCCCCAGACTGGTGAGTAAATCAG
The DNA here is from genome assembly GCF_019279795.1 of Protopterus annectens. Lineage (NCBI taxonomy): Eukaryota > Metazoa > Chordata > Ceratodontiformes > Protopteridae > Protopterus > Protopterus annectens. The sequence continues at coordinate 946,918,182 of NC_056730.1, forward strand.
GCACCACCATGCTGACCAGAAGTGGTGGTGGGGGGGTGTACTGGAACAGTGGATCCAGGAGTCTCGGCAGATGCCCAATACCCCAGTACCAAGTACTCATTCTACTAAGTGGTAAATAATTTCCTAGCTTGTGTATACTATGGATAGGTATGGCTAAATATCGCTGCATTTCTCTGACAGCTGCAGATGAGCAGGCTGTGAACCAGCAAGCCCATGATGCTAGGCTGCAAAGGCTACATCACAAGGCAGGTTAGTAATCAGTCTGCATGTACTGTCATAACAAATAAATATAAGAGCCTTAGAAAGTGTTGGACCAGTAGAAATAAATGTGTAATAGTCTGTGAATAAAGGTATAACCCCTGGAGTGCTTCTCTTTACTCTTCTCTCATATACTGGCGATCTGTTCCATACTATAAATAGTACTGTTGTGTCTTAAGCAGTGTCACCCACACAGTGGTATGCAGATAAAATGGGCATGAAGTCCTGCATAACAATGTTGGAAGTGCCAAGACATCAGTCATATTGTACAAGTTAAGGAGACTTAGATAGAAAACAGTTGAAAATCTTACATTAATTCCCTGACACCACGGTGTGCTGTGATGTTAGCTATAATATCTTGTCACACACAGCACATACCCCACAACTGTACAGATTTGGATACACTGCTCAGATAGAAAGCTGTATGAATAATTATATCCAACAACAGTAAATAATTTGCTAGAATGTTCAAATTGTAAGTTGTATGCATAGTCATACCCCACAACTGTTCCGATCTGTCCAGCATGTCCAGTTAAATGGCCTATATCACCAGCTTGGTACCCTGTTCCCCTGAAAATCCAGTGTGATGATCCAAGAAATGTAGGCAGCTGTCAGGTGCTCAACTACTGTGAATGGTGTAAACAACAACTAACAACCTGATTACATACACTGTACAGTAGTACAGACAGCTATGTGCAATCATAGATGCAACAATAACTGCAATAATGGTGGATGTGTCCACAACAGCCACATCCAGTGAGTTATAGCAACCGCAGTAGTGCTGCACACCTCTACAGTGTGGAGGAGGGCATTAACACATCTATGACCTGTGAAGGACTGTATGTCTACGGGATGGCACCTGTGGAATGTTGGTATTTACCAAGCAGTCCTGGTGGACACATGTTCTGCGAACAGAGGTAGATCCCTTAACAACTACACACATTCACACATGTGGGATGATGTACAAAAGCCTGCTATGATCTACATAGGCATTGTGCACCTCCTATCCCTCATCTACACTTGTCATGATTGGGTAAAGGAGGTATACCAGGTTCAGGGTGTATTCTCTGTCTTTGACAAGTCCAGCAGCGGGGTCTCGTGTGTTAAGATTACCAATGACATTAGCCATGGGTTCATTGTTGATATGTTCCATGTCCCTGCAGACCAAGGTCATCAGGCTACTGGGTTGTAGTTCCCAGCTGACATGGTGGATTTGTGGTAATCCTTGCCAACATTGGTGAATCCATTGTCAGAGGTGTAGGCCTATTGAATCATATGAAGGATACCAGCTACTTTCTGCGCCTGCACAGGGGGTTCCCCCAAGCATGACACATCACTTGACTGTACTGCATGATATGTTAGTAATGCCAGCCTGACATCCCACAGGTGGGATGGAGTACTGTTAACATGTACTGCCCTTGTTGTGTAGGGTCCTGGTTATGGGATCTGCTAAGGTTGGTATTGTATTGCAGGCCAGATGTGTTTGGCTGGCAGGGGAATACCTATCCGTGCCAGATGTATGTTGTTTGGATCTCTCAAACCCATCAATGGTGCATGTGGACATATATATTTTGGTTACGCTCCCAGTTTCATCTACAGATGTATGTCCATATATACCTATATTGATATATATGTGTTCACCTTTGAAAAGGAGACAATCATTTCTTCAAACAGCCCTTTCTGCAAACCGAAAGGACAAATCTGTCATTTCGTACTGCACCACAGTTCAAAACACAGCAGTTCTAAAGGCACCTTCACTGACTCTCGAACTGCAAGTTGGAATACATATCGTAATGCAGGGGAACATGCCCCCCCTGCATCCCCCTTCTTGGGGGCAGGGCCTCCCACAACCCCCCACTATGATATACTAACTCCGGGTTTGCACTACTGTGGGGATAGGCAAATATCCCCCATCACCACTATACTGCCATCCGCACCCAAATTGCCAAATCTGCAATGTGCGAATGCATAGTGACATTCGCTCATTGCACATTCGATGCATTTTTTGCAAGATTGTGCATTGTTGAGAACATACTTTTATATATTGGTGTATCTACATATATAGATATGTTATATCCATTTAAAGTTGAATATATATACACACAAATACATCTACATGGCGGAATACATTCCCTGTAGTGTTGTATACCTGGGCTGGATGATATGTATGTGAAAACATCAAGATTATGCATATCTGTCATGGCTTAGTAGTAAATCACTTTGTGTATGGTGTGCAGGGCCCTGGTTTCAAGACTTGCAGGAGCTGTTAATTTTATTGCTGGGCAGAACACACCCCCTTGGATACAGAGTGATTAAGGCACTTTAAAGCAGTTGTGTGCGGGTTTGTGTGATGGCAAGCACTGCTAACCTCTGGTTACGTTTTCATACACTCAGTTAGCTTCTAAATTGCTTAACCTGTGTAGGCAGTGCTTCGCTCAGCACAAACCCACACAAACCTGCTTACAACTGCTTTAAGGTACCTTAATCACTGTTTATCCAATGGGCCGTGTTCTGCCCAGCAACAAAATAAACAGCTCTTGCAAGGCTCAAATCAAGGACCCTGCACACCCTAGACAAAGTGATTTACCACTAAGCCATGACAGATACACATATATTCAATGTTTCAGAAACATATCAGCCAGTCTTGTCATGAAACAGTACAGAGAATGTATACCAGATGTCTGCGTGTGTAACTATATTGCAACCTTAACAGATACAACATATTCATATATGTATAGATATACATATATATATATATATATATATATATATATATATATATATATGTTGTTTTACTAACTCTATATACATATATATATATATATATATATATATATATATATATATATATATATATATATATATATATCACTATCTATGCACAGATTCTTATATATCTGTTAGTAGATAAATATATCTATATAGGAATATATGGCCATACATCTGTAAATAGCAAATGCAGATTAACAACTACACCTATGTCCACATGCATCGTTGATGGGGTTGAGAGGCCCCACACACTATACGTCTTGTACGAATAGGCATCCACCCACAGCCAAACACATGCATCCTGCAATATGCTACCAAGTACAGTCTGCCTCCCATAGGACATGTAATATGTGGAAGCCATCAACACAGATATACATATATCTATCTATATATATATCTATCTATATATATATATATATATATATATATATGTGTGTGTGTGTGTGTGTGTGTATATATATATATATATATATATATATATACATATCTATATATATGTATATATATATATATATATATATATATATATATATATATATACATGTGACTACACATACACACGCAGATATATGTACAGTAAGATACATATGTAGGAAGTGCACACAATATGGAACAGCAACTATGCCTGCAGTTAACACCTGAGCAACTGGACACTGTAGGGGTGACACATACTTATGTCAATCATTGCCTGCAACATATACCCACAGAAAAGTCATAGGAAAGACAGCACACACAGGTTTGCAGAAATGGGAATCCTTTAATTGTGTACTATAACAGTTCTATATGCCATATTATAGAGCTGTTCAGATACTGACAACCATATAAATGGAGTACTGCAACTGTGAAACAGTTACACTAATACAGTAGTCTGGAAAGGTTCACAACTGTTGCTGTACACGCCAAGCCCTTCAGAATGTACAATAGTGCAGACAGACTGGACCACAGGGTACTACACAATCAACAGTATGTACTGCAGGTGTGTAGTTCAGCAGCCTCTATCTACACTCTGTACAAACTCTGTAGGTGGTAAAGATGTTTTGTGAACAAATGGGTTGTACCTGGTACATAACAAGGCATAATGCACAGAACAGTCTGTATGGCAGGAGGCAATAGGCTTGCAGTACCCCAAGTCATGTAAGTAATGTCAATATAGGTGGAGTATATGGTACTATACATTCACATACATTGTGGCAGCTCACCCCTGATACCCCCACATTTTGTAATAGCCTAGGTCATGTAAACTGCTCCCCACTTAGACTCAATAATACAAGCCCATATACCACTGTTACGTACACTGGCCTCTGCAGTGCATAAGGGTGCACATGTGTTGTGTAGGTGATGCCCACACATATATGGCCCCAGCCCCACTGTATGTGTGGGGGATACAACAGCAGTGGACTAATGGCAGCAATGGCAGTGTGATATACCCTCAGCACACTACAGAACAACCCGCAATAGCATGACATATGTGTAAAGCTTGGTATGTAGATGGGGGAAAGAGGCTGGAACACAGGCACATATGTGGAACATTGTTGCCATACCCTAAGACAGGTGCTGGTGTTACAGGATAGTCTGCAACATACCCTTATTCAGGGAATTGAAGTTAGAAATAGACATGAATGCAGCCATATACTGATAGTGTGCAACACGCACACTGCCAGTGTAATATCTGACACAGGACCTGTGTGGTGGATGGACAACACATGACAGGCATACCTCTGTCCAGCAAGAGGTTAGGCCCGCAGTAGTGAGCTATGCATACAGACTGCATTCCAAGGTACACTAGTATGTACACACACACACCCTGTAACACCAGTACTATACAAAGCATTACAAAACTCTACCCACAGTCTGTCTGTAGTTCCTGATCCTCCTGCAAATATGTGACCACTCTGAGTGTGCAGGTTCTCCTGTAAGAGGTATTGCTTCCTGCTGCCTGTATCACTGAAGCCCACACACAGGAAGGATGTCCATCACATAGGAAATGTAAAGGGACTACACCCACATGCTGTAGGGATTTATAGTGGGTGAATGCCATGACAGTGGTAATTCAATGTAGTACACATGTGTAATTATATATATATATATATATATATATGGCTATCTGGATAAGTATATGTACATATATTTCCACCATATGTCCTGGACATGGAGTGTAGCCGTACACCAGCCCCTACAGTCCCAAAGTCATAGTGCAAGGGGATGACAAGTATGTATAACAGCTATATTACTAGACTGTTGCTACTGTCATTGAGATTGTCTTCACAGACATGGTGTGTGTGGATGCTGACATCTGTGTGCCATTGGCTACTGACAGACATCCTAAGGGAATCATTGTAAGGTACTGCTGCTAGCATGTAATTCCCCTGTGGAGTGCAGCAGAGATATTGGCCACTATATGTGGAACTTTGGACATACCCTGTACAGTCCAGAGGTATACACATAATCCCTTAGTGCACCACATGTGTACCAGGCCTAACAGTATGGATGTAGACAGCCATGTAGCTCTGTATAACACATAATGACTGGTATACATTTGGTACCATAGGTGTTGGATTCACACACTCCTGTCTGGCCTGACACATAATGAATGCTGGTACAGGGGTGCCATGGACACATACCACCCACTAGATATTGAAATATATCTGTACAGCATCCCACTGTTCTGTCTGACATACATGACATTTAAGGGAGGCCCAGCAACAGTACATCAGGAAAGTATCTGTATAACATCCCACTGGTTAAGTACACTAAGCTGCTAGGCATGTAACAATGCACTGTGCAGGCTACAGGCAGACTGGCTCAACACTGGCCTACATCTCGTATGGGGGAATGCACATGTTCCTGCATATATAGCAGGCTCAACAGCCATGTCACAGCACATGGTAAGATACACCTGTGTGACAGTGCATAACCACAACCAGTGTGATCACAGCCACAGCCATATATCGTAAGCTAGCATAATATTACAGTATATGGACTATCTGTTCTACACCATCCTCATATGTGCCACCCACGGAATGACCCTACATATATTGGGCTGCTACACAGTTTGGTATGATGGCTGTCCATCGTATGAGACATGTGTGTGCATGACCCTACAAACATGTATGGCAAATGGTACCATACAGTGGGGCAACATGTGACATCTGATAGAATTGGAGCTAGAACAATGACATCTATCACAGTCTGTACACAGGCTGACGTACATATTAACAATACACACACTGCCAGCATTCACCATCACTACACAGACCTCAGTACTGTACAAACACCCACAGAATGTCCAGCTTATGTCATGAAATATGACAACTACTGTACATGACATGTGTAGCAATCTGATATATCAATGGGTTGTTATCAGCTATGATGACTGTATTTATGGTGTACAGCTCATATGCACCACTTCATGCACGACATATGTACAAAGGTTGACAGACGTGTGGCTGACAACACATACACAGGGCCAGTATAGACACATAGCTGTGATAACCACATATATTTTCCATCGTAACAGGGTTTGTTGCAACATATGTCCTATGAGGGATATGAAGTCACTAAGTGGCATGGCCTTCACCATCTACAGACTGCAATCCTCACACTACCTTCTGCATTCCACAGATTGATACACTGTGGCTAACACATGAAACCATAGACACAACACTGCCCAGTCTGCAGATGACCCTGCAGATGGGGATTCCTAATATACATGGAACTGACAGGGAGGTATTGTGACATGTATGACAGGCATATCCAGACAAACTCTGTTAAACCAACATTACTCCAAATGCATTATAGCAGCACTTACAGTCTGTAGTCAGGTCAGGCACATCCCCTTCCTGTTGGTTGCCCTCTTTCCACAGTGTACTTTGTTAGAGGTAAATCCCCAATCCATCTAGGATGCTGTTTGCTAAACATCAGATATAGTTCCTGCTCACAGTGACTGCAAAGGCCCAACAGCACCATGATGTTCCTAGGTATTGGAGTGTGTTTCCATGCAATTGACTATGGGATTGTTACCACAGCTGTTCCACATGCAATCAGCTAGGGGAGGGCTGCAATTCATGCAGAGGTCATCAGCTGATCATGAGCAACACGTAAAATACACATGCTGCTGCCTAAGCAAGGCAGATGTGGGTCTCCACATCCACCAAAGAGGGAGTGGAGGAGGCAGACAGAGGCAGATACATATCAGGGAGGGGTGGGAGGGTAAAACTGAAGCATGCTTGTGTCACACACCTACCAGCACAGGGTATCAAACCCCCAACAACTATGTAGTGCTATCACAGTTCGATGCTGTTATTGGATGCACCACATGGGTTACCTGATGTGGAGTACTCAGAACATATATGTGAGGGTGAGTGATATCTGCATCAGGGATATGGTAGATATACAGTAGGTGTCGTACACGTGCCTGTCTGCATGAACAGGTGCCAGCGTCAACACAGGCACACTCACACAGGGACTCACACACATTGACACACTTGACAGGGCCAGGAGTGCAACTCATCAGTAGTGGGATTGCCACAACACATCAATGTGCAGGTATCACATGCACCACACGGGTCATATGGAGCCCGTATGGGCAAAGAGTATGAGGTGATGTCAGACATCAGACAGCATGTTTCAGTATGCCCTGGGGGTTGTAGTGAGTGTGGATGTGGACATATGCACCATACAACACACACACACATGGATACACAGGGTGTCAGTTATGACATGCATGGGTGCATGTTTACATGGGTTTGTGCTGGTCAACTGTGCCAGCAGGCTGTACAAGGGTAGGCAATGGGTATATCTTGGCATCAGGCCACATGACAATGGTCTGCATTGTGGCTCAGGCCTGTAGTTACTGCATTTGCCTACACAGGTGGGTATTGCATCCCCCATCCAGTCAGGTGGGTGACTATTGTGTGTTGCCAATGCTGTACACCACATGCCATGTATGTGATCCTTAGTCCATGACATGGATGGTGTCTGAGATGAGCATACCTCCCACATGCATGTGCATTGACATGTGGAACTGTGCCTGGGGTGTCTGGCCCATGTTGTGAACACAGATTATCATCAGATGTGCCAGTCTTGCCCACCTGTGGCAGGAACTGGCAATGGGCAGCAAGTTTACCCTTCACCTACTTTGATAGCATGTCAACAGCATTCCCTGATGTCAGTGTCATCTGTCCATACAGGGCATGTTGTCAGGCATAGTATGCCCATTGTGAGTCACATGTGAAGGCACCACAGGTGGTGCAGGTGTCCATTGAGTAACATGGGGAGGTGAACTGTCTGCATGCACATACTGGACAGATGGGCAGGGGGACATGCCCTCTGTAGCCCACTGCTATCACTGCATAGTTACTATCAGTGGCCAATATGCAGTTTACTGCCCACATATTGGCTGTTGCCTAGGCATGTGTGTGCATATGATACATGGGTTGAGTGTGTGCTCTGGATAATAGTGGGGTTGCTAATTTGGATTGGCTGGCCTTGATGTCACATGTATGGGTATGGCTTTGCACCCCAGCCTCCCAACTAATTTACATCTGTTATCCCTGTATGGTTGACATTGTGATATATAGTAGGGCCACCATAAAAGTAATAAGCAAAACCCCCTCCACATTGGCTACAGGTGTCACACATTCACCTCTACACAGGATATGAGTTACACACATGCACACACACACACACACACACACACACACACACACACACACACACACACACACACACACACACACACACACACACACACACACACACACACACACACACACACACACACACACACACACACACACACACCTGTCATGTCCAGGAGTTGAACCCCTACCTAGCTAGTTTATTACGCTACAGCACTATGCAAATATAGTACTCACCACATACATTACTGTAGTACTTCTTCCACAAAGGTGTATTTCACAGTGGCTGACATCAGCAGTATTACCAAAGTAGAGCATTTTAACTGTACTGAGTGACTAGCCTAAAATGCATTGATCCCTACACAGTGAGACACACACAAACCATCCACAACTGTCATGTGTGGGTATAGAACCCCTGACCAAGGCCTATATCACACTACAACATGGAGCTGTTATAGGACACACCACAGGGATTACTAGAGACATCCGTCCCCAAAGGTGTATTTCACAATGAATAACATCAGCAGGATTGGCAAAGTAGGGCATTTGAAATGTACTGCGAGTGAGTAGCCTATGATGCATTGCTCCATACACAGACATTGAAACACATGCAAAACATCCAGAACTGCTGTGAGTGGTGACGGAACCCTACCACAGTTCTAAATTACACTACACAGTTACAGGACGCGCTACAGACATTACTGGGCTATGATTTTTCCAGAGGTGTATTTTTAGAGAGTGACATCAGCAGCCTTGCCAACAGTGGGTATATGAATTCTAAGGAGTGTGTGTAACCTAAAAAGCATTGTTTGTCACTGAGTCAGAGACACAAAAACACAAATATTTACACACACACACACACACACACACACACACACACACACACACACACACACACACACACACACACACACACACACACACACACACACATGCGCACACAGTTGCCAAGTCTGGGGTTAGAATACCTACCTAATTATTTTATCACACTACAGCAGTACACAGTTACAGGACGTGCTACAGAAATTACTGGGCTATGATTTCCCCAGAGGTGTATTTCTAGTTGAGTGACATCAGCAGCCTTGCCAAAGTTGAGTATATTAATTGTACGGGGTGTGAGTGGCCTAAAAAATATTGCTCTCTACTAAGTCAGACACACACACACACACACACACACACACACACACACACACACACACACACACACACACACACACACACACAAGCACACAGTTGCTAGGTCTGGGGTTAGAACACCTACTAACTACTTTATCACACTACAGCAGTACACAGTTACAGGATGCACTACGGAGATTATTGGGCTATGGTTTCCCCAGAGGTGTATTTCTAGGTGAGTGGCATCAGCAGCCTTGCCAAAGTTGTGTATATGAACTGTATGGAGTGTGAGTAACCTAAAAAGCATTTCCCTCTGCACAGTCAGAGACAGAGAGTCACACAAACAAACATACACTCACACAGTTGCCGAGTCAGGGCTTAGGACTACTACCTAACTAGTTTATCATTACAGCAGTACGCAGTTATGGGAAGTGCCATGGGGATTACTGAGCTACAGCTCTCCCAAAGGTGTATTTCACATTGGATGACCTCAGCAGACTTGTCATGATACTGCTATGGGGAGGCCATAACACATTCATGTAGGGGTTGACATGCCACATGTGGGCACAAACAGGGTCATATGCCACAGGTACATGTATACAGCTACTAGGAGACTACTTCCTTGTACAGTCATGTTGCACAGCTGGCACATGCAACATGCTGTCATGCTGACAGATACTGGTGGCTAGTATCTGCAGTGTGACACCTGCACCTCATGTGTTTGGGGCCCTTTGGCTGTGTGCTGGGTGGGACAGGCCCAGATGGATCCCTGTCATGGTCACCCTCTTCCACACATCTATGTCCATCTATCTTTGGCTTATTATAGTGTGTTGTCCTTACATATATGTCTGTATTCCTATCCACTGTGTGTGCATAGCAGGAGTGGTGCATACTGACATGTGCCTGCACTAAAAACTGCAACTGCCTGATTTATCTGGTCCACTGGTGTTTGCTGACATGGCCTTCATGTGTTTAAGTGTGTGAGCATGCCCAGTATGGCCTTTCAGTATGTTGTTGACTGACATTGCCTTCATTCCTCTAAGTGTGTGAGCATGTCCAGTATGGCCATCTATATTGCATGTGTGGATCAAGTCCAGGTAGTTTGTAATACGATGCTGACCTTTGTGTTGTACACCGACAGGTAGCATGCTGTGTCTGCATGGTATACATTAGTCATTTAGCATTGACGCTACATTTCTGCATAGCAGGGAGTACACCTGACCATTTCTACATTTCAACACGGGGTGGGGGGGGCGCACCTGACTGTTATTATAAGTGTACGTAGGATGGTGGGGCACACCATACACTTTTACACATTTGCTAGGACTTTACTGGTATGTCGGGTACACCATTTCAGTCTGTAGTCTTACCTATCTTGCTGACTAGAGGCATAACAGTGTACTACAGATCTTAGCTGTAACTACCTACATATTAGTTTCTGACTTCCTAGCCTTCACAACTTACATCCAACTGTCTGGCCTGCTGTAGTCTGTCTGTGTAGGCCTGGGGTAGGGGTACCTATAGGGCTTATTCAGAGGACATAGTACAGCATTTGTTTGTGTTTGCCTACACCTATCCTGCTGGCTGTGACTGTTGTTGGGTATGTGACCCCCAACTGGCATGTGTGTGTCACTTATCTTGTGGGTGTCCCAGTACTGAGAGTGGTGCTGCAGGGCTACCTGTGTCGGATGCAGATAGTATACTCCCTATACATGGTTGAGTACAGGTAGTGTCATGTTTGACATCCCTTTTACTGTATGTGTGACACAGAGAGAGGTGTCATTACCTGGGTCCCTACTGTGTCAGTGCATGTGCTATGTTTTGCCTCTTTGCCAAGGCCAGGGCATACTGGGCATGCCTCCTTCTGCCTACTGGGGCAGGCTCAGGTTGTTCCTCCTCTGAGTCACTCTGCACCTGTGCAGGCCTTGGCACTGGTGGGGGCTGTGTGGCCTTGCCCCATGCTGTGCATCCAACATAGGCAGCCCTCCAGCACCATCCTCAATACTGGCACACCCACAAGGTAAATCAATCAACCCACGAGTTGCCAAATAGAGAAGAATGTGATGTTACCTGTATCTATGATATGGATGTGAGCATGCAAGGGAATTGGGTGGCTGAATGGTATGCCAGCAGATAGGAGACACCCATAGTGGCACCATGACATCTGTAACAAATACTAGAGTCACCATAGTAGCCAGTACTACACAGGGTGACAAAACCCACTGCATGAAATGTGCTGGGCAACATGCATGTCCATATGACTCACACATGCCAGTCAGGGAGGTTCACATACCCAACAACAGTCTCAGCCAATAGGACAGGTGTAGACAAACACAAACAGAGCCTGTGATATGGCCTCTGAATGATGCTTATGGGTAACCTCCTTCCCAGGCCTACAAAGACAGACTACAGCAGGTCAGGCAGTGGGATGTTAGTTCTGAAGGGTAGGAAGTCAAACACTAATATGCAGGGCAACTAATGCTAAGGCCTGTAGTACACTGATATGTCTCTAGCCACCATGATAGGTTAGAATACAGAATAAAATGGAGTACCTGACATATCAGTACAGTCATAGCAAATATGTACAAGTGCCAGGTGTGCCCCCCCCCACCTTATATAGATATGTAGAAACAGTAATCTGTGCCAGGTCTGCCTCCCAAAATCCCATGAAAACATGTAGAAACAGTCTGGTGTGCCCCTAACCCCAATCCAGTGTAGATATGTAGTAACAGTCAGGTGTGCCCCCCCAATCCTACGTAGAAATGTAAAAACAGTCAGGTGTGTCCCCCCACAACACTTTGTAGAAATGTAGAAACAGTCAGGTGTGACTCCCTCACTCCCATATAGACATGTACAAACAGTCAGGTGTGCCCCTACCCCAATCCTGTGTAGGTTCATAGGTTCATACTAGGCTATCTGCCCTAGGGCATTTATAACCCTAACCAGAGTGTGCTTGGCTTTCGCCACCCATTTTAAATTAATTTTGCTATGCCCTTTTTTGAGGTTAGTATACTGTGCCTCTGTCTAACAGTTACACAGAAGTGATACCCGGGGTAAACCTACGATTTCCCATCCACTCATCAAGATTCCTCTTGAAGAGAGTCAATGAGGGACTCTGCCTAACCTGGACTGGGATTTTATTCCAGAGTGAAGGGAGCCTCTGGGTTATGAATCTGTCCCTCCAGCATGTCCTATTTATTTCATTGCTGAGGTTCAAGTCTCTCGAGCGTAGCTCGATGGGATTTGGATTTTCTGAGGTGCAGCATGTCCATTAATTCCGGGTTGGACATGGCTTTATATGTCAGGCACAGATCGCCTCTGAGCAGGCGGTATGCCACTGAGTAGAGCTGGAGTTTCTTTAACTGGGCAGCATATGGCATCTGTTTGAGCCCTTTGATCCTCTTGGTGAGGTACTTTTGGGGTCTTTCCAGTTGCTGCAGGTGTCTGGTAAGGTACATCCCAAAAGGGGCATTGTACTCAATTATGGGCCTGATGAGGGATGAGTAAAGAGGCACGATGACCTCCTCTGATCTAGATGTGAATCGCTTCATGATTAGGTGGGCTATATAAAATGTTTTTCTAACCACTTTGGCCACGTGGTTGTCAAATGAGAGATTGCTATCAACTTGGGTCCCCAGGTCCCTAATTACTTCTTCTGTACTTAATGGATTACCACCTATGTGGTAATTTGTGGGCACTTTGTTTTTGCCAAAGGGGATGACTATACACTTTTTGGCGTTTAGCTTGAGGCCATGGCTCCGGCACCAGTTGTCTGTTTCTAAGAGGCCCTTTTGGAGGATGCTTGTGTCGGCTGGAGAGTCGATTATGGTGCCCAGTTTGCAGTCATCTGCGAACTTGGTCAGCCACAGTCCTTCCGTGTTGGCCTGTACCTCCGAGAAATATATACTGGACAAGAGAGGTCCCAGGACTGAGCCTTGTGGGATGCCACTTGTAACTGGTTTGGAGACTGACATGGCTCCAGCAATTCTAACCATGTGGGTTCTGTCCTTGAGCCAGTTTGCAACGCATCTAGTGACATAGGGGTTTATATTTAAGCTGGTGAGCTTACCTATAATGCCCGAGTGGGATATTATAACAAAGGCTTTTGCGAGGTCCAGGTAAGCTGTGTGGACCACCTTCCCCTCATCAGTGGCCTTGGTGACTGTTTCAAAGAAATCAACCTGGTTTAAGAGGCAGGATCTGCCCTTAACAAAGCCGAACTGGGTAGGATCCAGTGTCTGTAGGTCTCCAATATCATTATTTATGAGGTCCATGATGATCCTTTCCATAGCTTTGCAGACCAAGCTAGTCCGGCTTATGGGGCGATAGTTTCCAGGATCCGTTGAGGCACCACCTTTGTGGAGAGGGACCACTGTTGCTGTACGCCACTCTTTGGGTACATATCTTGTAGTAAGGCTGAGATTGAACAGTAGTTTTATGTTTGGGTTTAGCTCTTCTTGGAGTTCATGTAGGACGCAGCCTGGGACACCGTCTGGTCCCATTGATGCTGTGTTTTTTGCTTTGGAGAGGGCAGCTCTTACCTGAGCATTTGAGATGTCAGGGGGGGCCGCACTCTGCTGGGATAGATATTTGCCCTTTTGGTGGGGAGGGGGGGGTTTGCTCTGAACCTGTCAGCTAGGATGTTGGCAATGTCTGTGGGTTCGGTGTATGTTTTGTCATTTTGGACTAATTCTGAGCACATCTGGGAATTTCCACCCAGGTTCCTAACATAACTAAAGAAAGCCTTGTGATTATCCTTAGTGTCCTGTGCAATTTTTCTCTCGAAGCTGGCCTTAGACGATTTTATGAGTGCCCGTAGTTTTTTGCTAATACTGATCAGAGATGCCTTCCCTCTTTGGGATTTTGCTCTATCATGTAGTAGGTTCCTCCTTCTATTGTATAGTTTGTTTATGGCTGGGGTCCACTAGACAGGATGTCTGCCTTTGGAGGATTGAGTCTTGGTTTTATTTGGGATTGCATGATCCATGCATTCCTGAAGGTGTTCATAGAATGCATTTATAAAGGATTCTGCGGTCTGGGCCGTATTTTCCACAGGCCCGGGGGCTTTGAAAGATTCCACCTCAGTTTTGAGGAGTGTGAAATTTGCTTTAGAGAAGTTTTTCACTGTGGTTTTCAGGGCAGGGGGTGGAGTCGGGATGTGAATATCCAGTGAGATTAGTTTATGGTCTGATCTTACCAATGAGGGATACACTTCTGGTCTGGAGCATAGAGTCCCCATGTTGGTGATGATCAAGTCCAGTATGTTTTCCCCTGTTGTGGGAGTGGTAACAAGTTCTTCCATAGCATTTGAGATTATAAATTCTAGGAACCTTTTGGCTAGGGTGTTGGAGCTAGAGTAATGCTCCGAGTCTATGTTTGGGTAGTTGAAGTCGCCCAATATAATGGTGTTTGGGGAGACCTTCATATTTTCCAGTGTTCTCAGGAAGGCCGAGTGGGGTTCCTGGGTTTGGGAGGGTGGTCTGTAGCAGGCTATAAACTGGAAGGCAGTTTTACCCACTGTTAGTTGGATAGTCTCTGATGCTTTGTGCTGTGCCACCAACCTGGAGGTTTGGGTATCTTTGACGAATATTGATACTCCCCCTCCTTTTGTGGTTCAGTCCAAGTTTTGGGGCCAAAAAGCATGGTATGAGGTATAACCTGGTAGTGCTGGAGTGCTCTCGGGAGTCTTGAACCAGGTTTCTGTTACTGCACAGATATCGATGTTCTCCATGCTAAGGAGAGTTTCGAGTTTGTGCATCTTGAGGTCTAGACTTCTGGCGTTGAGTAGCATTACTCTTAGTTTCTTATCCCTTGTGATACCTATGGACGTGGGTTTGTCTTTTGAGCCTTGCCTAAAAAAGGCACTATGGGGGTAGCAAGAGCCTTTGCCAATATCCAAAAGCCCAGGGGTGACAGGTGCAAGCCGTCCCTAGCGAAGCATCGTGGCTTGTCGAGCATGTCATCCCAGGCTGACAGGCATTGGATCCCCTTTGAATGACACCAATACTTAAGGCAATTGTTGAATTTGATCATCTTGTCTCCATATTGTGGCATCATTCTTGGTGAGGGTAAGATGCTACTCAAGGTCAGGGTCATACCAGCCTGGGCTACATGCTCAGAGAGCTCCTCTATGTCTCTTTCCATGTAGTCCAGGGAGGTACGTCTCAGGTCATTCACACCAGCATGGACAATGACTGAGTCATATTTGTACTTGCCTTGGAGTGACCTGAGTGCTTGTGTTATGTGGCGGATCCTAGTGCCTGACAGGCAGCTCACCGTGACCTTCTCCTTGTTCAGCCTGGTGAGCAGGACGTCAGTATGCCTGACGATAGAATCACCTATTACAAGTGTATCAGGTGTGTTGTTTAGCCTTAAGGGCTGTGACTGTTCAGCACACTGGCTTTGTGAGCTATGTGTTGCACGTGTTTTGTTTTGGGGTAGCGGTTGCTTGGGTGTCTGCTTTGGAGGTCTCTGCTGCTTAGGCATATTTTTATTTGTTGTAGAAATTTATTGTAGAAATGTAAAAACAGTCCGGTATGTCCCCCCTCAATCCTATGCAGAAATGTAGTAACAGTCAGGTTTGCCCCCCCCTCCACTTTTATGTAGACATGTGGAATCAGACAGGTCTGCCCCTTCCCCCAATCCAGTGTAGAAATGTAGTGACAGTCAGGTGTGCCCCCCAATCCTGTGTAGAAATGTAGCAACATATATGATTAGGTATAATACGAGTGGAGCACAGATGCCCAGAGGTAGCCAAGGTAGCAGGATAGGTTGTGGTATTTGCACAATATGCAGGTCTGTGTGTGTTAGGATGGTGTGTGTATCATAATGTGTGGGAGTGGTCAGTATGTATGCATGTTGAGGTAAGACCTGGTGGGCATTGCCCACTACTGCTGATGACAGGGACAAGCCCTCACAACTGCAGTGCCAAAGACAATCCCCACCAGTATAGTACACGCTAGCAGTAAGCCATTGTAAATGTATGGTGGTAATATGTGTCACCATCTGAAAGACTGACATGGCATCGCTGTTGGGCTAGATATACAAGCAGTACACAGGGGAAAGTACCCCAGACATACAGTATATATTGTGCCACTGTGAAATGAAGACACCCTTGGAATTGTACATACAGGTATGCATCACAGTAACTGGACCTGTAGTAGGGGATACCGTTGATGTCTGCCCGAACACTTGCAGATCACAAAGGAGGTAGGACTGATGTATTGGGAAACAGCTGATGTACCTGCACATGCCAGCATAACTGGAATGCCCCATGCATATCTGTGTGTCAGATACAAGTAGTGTCCATAGCACACATGCACTGAGCTTACACAAACACCACCCACAGGCACCTATCTGGTCATTCCCTGCTGTGGAGAATGGGTACAGTAATACCCCACCTGTATATGGCAATAGCGTAAGAATGCAGCATGCAGTGCATGTGTCCCATGCAGGTGTGTCCTTAGCTGTAGGTAGCACCCTGCCAGCATCCACACCCCCTGATCAAGACTGATAGAAGGTATTGGCATAAATATCTATCACACCTACCCTGTCACCCCAGGGGAATATACTTTATGGTGCTCTGGGACTGTAGGACTGACAGAATGCAATGGCCTGCCACATCTGGCCTGCAGCAACACCTTATGCCCCACAGGCTTCTGCCAAAAGCCTGCGTCTCACACTTACTACCAATGCATGCTATGTCATGGACACCCAAATAACAACATAGCCCACTCCACATAGGCCATATGCAAGGCCATGTGGACAAACCACAGTAACATGTCCACCATGTCCCACTGCATGAACTGTGGAACAACACTAACACACACCTGTGATGGGGTGATACCCTTAGGGAAAGTATCAGAGCATGTATGCAGAATGTATGGAAGAGGTTAGAATAACAGGTGGGTGGGAGCATGGGCAGCATGGAATGTACATGATCTGACACCAAGCTGTGGGCACACACTATCCCTGGCTGTAAACACATAAATGGGTGGTTACACACCTGCTCGTATACCACAATTGAGTTAATGTCCTGACCCATGGCCCCTGCCTCTGGCTAACCTGTGCAAATATGTACAGCTGTGAGGCATTGCCACAGCAAGATAAGCCTAAACTGTCAAGTTGATGAGTGTACAAGTATGGTATCCTCTACCAGCACTGTACCAAGGTGCTGAACTGGATACACAGACCCTGTACCAAGTGTCTGCAGCTCCCCCTCCAGAATGGCATAACTTACCATGAATACATAGGTGCCTGCCCACAATACTGGACACACCTGCAGTCACCCTTGCTCCCCAAGGCATCACTGTGAGCAAGAACGTCCACCTGGCAGTACATGAGGACAGAAAACATCACTGTGTATAACAGTACACATGTCTGAATATCTCTGCTAACAGCAGTACCATGCAGCTGAAGCAGAACAGACACAATCAACTACATTACACACCATCCCCTGCACAGTTTGTCCACATATTGCCAAATGATCGATGAATACCCTGCAGAAACAGTATGCTACCTGTAGGTGTACAACACAAAGGTCTGCACTATAGTACAAACTGCCTGGAATCAATCCCCACATTCAATACAGAATGGCATACTGGGCATGCTCACACACTAAGAGAAATGAAGGCAATGTCAGAAAACAATATACTGAAAGGTCATAGTGGGCATGATCACACACTTAAACAAATGAAGCCCATGTCTGCAGACAACAGTGGACCATACACATCTGGCATTTGTAGATGTTAGTGCATACACTCGCTAGTATACACCAGTCATGCCTTGCACACACAGTGGATAGGAATACAGACATATATCCAAGGACAACACACTATAATAAGCCAAAAGTAGACATGCATAGATGTGTGGAAGAGAGTGACTGTGACAAGGAGTCATTCATTATGCGCCCTGTCCCACCCAGCACACAGCCAAATGGCTACAACCACATGAGATGTAACTGTCACTCACTGTAGACATTAGCCACCAGTATCCATCAACATTACAGACTATGTGGTGCAAGTGCGAGCTGTGCAATATGACTGTACAATGAAGTAGTCATCTAGCAGCTGTATACAGGTACCTGTGGAATATAACTCTGTGTGTGCCCACATGTGGTATGTCAACCTTTAGATGAATGGGTTATGGCCCATGCACACACACTGCCCTCCCCATAGCCCTACTATGACAAGCCTGCTGAGGTCATCCACTTTGTAATGCACCTTTGGGAAAATTATAGCCCAGAAATCTGTGTGGCACATCCTATAGCTGCATACTGCTACAGTGTGATAAACTAGTTAGTTAGGAGTTCTAATCCCAGACATAGCAACTGTGTGTGTGTGTTTGTGTGTGTGTGTGTGTGTGTGTGTGTGTGTGTGTGTGTGTGTGTGTGTGTGTCTGTCTGTGTAGAGAGCAATGCTTTTTAGGCTAGTCACACTCACTACAATTCAAATGCCCTACTTTGGCAAGGCTGCTGATGTCATACCCTGTGAAATACACCTTTTGGAAAGCTGTAGCCCAGTAATCTCTGTGGCAAATCCTATAACTGCGTACTGTGGTAGTGTGATAAACTAGTTAGGTACGAGTTCTAATCCCAGACATGACAAGTGTGTGTGTGTGTGTGTGTGTGTGTGTGTGTGTGTGTGTGTGTGTGTGTGTGTGTGTGTGTGTGTGTGTGTGTGTTTCGGTCTGTGTAAGGAACAATGCATTTTATGCTGTTACACTCACTACAATTCAAATGTCCTACTTTGGCAATCCTGCTGATGTTATTCCCTGTGAAATACACCTTTGGGGAAAGAGTACTCTAGTAATCCTCGTGGTGTGTCCTATAACAGCTTCATGCTGTAGTGTGATATAGAACTCTGGTAGAGGTTTTATTCCCACACATGGCAGTTGTGGATGTTTTTGTGTGTGTCTATGCCTGTGTAGGGAGCAATGCATTTTAGGCTAGTCACACTCACTACAATTCGAATGCCGTACTTTGGCAATCCTGCTGATGTCATTCACTGTGAAATACACCTTTGTGGAAGGAGCACTCCAGTAATCCCCATGGAGTGTCCTATAACAGCTTCATACTGTAGTGTGATACAGAACCTTGGTAGGGGTTCTATTCACACACATGGCAGTTGTGGATGTTCTTGTGTGTGTTTATGTCTGTGTAGGGAGCAATTAATTTTAGGCTAGTCACACTCACTACAATTCAAATGTCCTACTTTGGCAATCCTGCTGATGTCATTCACTGTGAAATATACATTTGGAGAAGGAATACTCCAGTAATCTCTGTGGCACGTCCTATACATGTGTAGTGTAGTAAACTTGTTAGGTAGGAGTTCTAATCTGAAATGTGACAGGTGTGTGTGTCTGTGTTTTTCATTCATATCCTGTGTGGAGGTAGATGTGAGTGTGTAACAACTGGACTCAATGTGGAGCGGGTTTTGCAATTTTCTTATATGTTGGCCCTAGTATACATCACAATGTCCACCATACAGGGATAACAGATATGAAATAGCCAAGAGACTGAGGTACAAATCCATACCCCTACATGTGATATAAAGGCCAAGTGAACAAAGTTAGCAACCCTTGTATTACCCAGAGAACACTCTCAACCCATGTCTCATACACACACATACTTGCCTGGGCAACAGCTGCTATGTTGGTAGTACCCTGCATATTGCCCACTGATAGTAACCATGGTGTGATTGCAGTGGGTTACAGAGGGCATGGCATCCTGTCCATCAGTCCAATAGGCACTTACATGCCGACAGTGCACCTTCCCTATATTCCCCACTGGATACCTGCAACACCAGTGGTGCCATCAAATGTGACCCACAAAGGACATACCATGCCTGAAAAACATGCCCTGTATGGACAGATGCCACTGACACCAGGGAATACCAGTATCATGCTATCAATGTAGGTGCAGGGTCAACCTACTGTCCATTAACAGTACCCACCATATGAGGCCAGGCACATCTGATGATAACAATCTGTGCACACAACATGGGCCAGACACTCCAGGTACAGTTCCACATGTCACTGTACATGCATGTGGCAGTTGTGCACATCCCAGACACCGTCCATGTCATGGACTAAGGAACACATACATGGCAAGCAATGCACAGCTTTGGCCACACACAATAGTTACCCAGGTGACTGGATAGTGAATACAGTACCCACCTGTGTGGGAAAATCCAGACACTACATCCCCGAGCCACACTGCAGAACATTGACTTGTGGCCTGATGCTAAGGTATACCCATCACCTTGCCTTGTATAGCCATCTGGCACAGTCGACCACTACACACTCATGAAGCAATGCACCCATGCATGTCAGTACTGGCACCCTGTGTCTGTGTGTGTGTTGTACAATGCCTATGACCACATTCACACTCAAAACAACACCTATTGGCATACTGAAGCATGCTGTCTGATGTCAGACACCTTCACATACCCTTTGCCCGTATAACCTCCATATGACCCCTGTGGTGCATGAGATACCTGCACAGTACTTTGTTCTGGCAATCTCACTATTGATGAGTTGTATTCTTGGCCCTGCCAAGTGTGTCAATGTGTGTGCATCCCTGTGAGAGTATGGCTGTGTTGACACTGACACCTGTTCATGGGGACAGCCATGTGTACTACACCTACCATAAAGCTACCATATCACTGTTGCAGATGTCACTCACCATCACATATAAGTTTGGAGGGCTTCTCAACATGTAACTTATGTGGCAAATCTGTTAACTGCATAGACATGTGCTAGCATTACATAGTCATCAGGGGTCTGATACCCTGTACTTGTAGTTGTGTGATGAAAACATGCTTATGTTTTACTCCCCCCCCCCGCTGACTTATCATTTCATCTGTCTGCCTCTCTCACTCCCTCTCTGGTGGATGTGGAGACTTACACCTACTTTGTTTAGGCAGTAGCACGTGTATTTTAAGTGATGCTCATGATCAGCTGATGACCTCTGCATGAATTGCAGCCCTCCTCTAGCTGATTGCATGTGGAGCAACTGTGGTAAAATTCCCATAGCCAATTGCATGGTAACACACTCCAATATCTAGGAACATCATGTTGGTGTTGGGCCTTTTCATTCACTGTGAGCAGGAACTCGATATGTTGTTTGGCAAACAGCATCACAGATGGATTGAGGATTTACTTTTAACCACATACACTGTGGAAACAGGCCAACACAAAGAAAGAAATGTACCTGACCTGACTACAGACTGTAAGTGCTGCTATGCTGCATTTCGGGTAATTTTGGTTTAACAGGGTGTGTGTGAATATGGCTGCCCTACATGTTTTAATACCTGTCATGTCATTGCTATGTAGATAGTGACAGCCATGAGAGTTACTGACCTCATATCCCTCATAGGACATATGTTGCAACAAACCCTGTTACAACAGTAAATGTATGAGGTTATCACAGCAACATGTCAATACTGGCCCTGTGTTTGGCCTCCAGCCACAACTCTGTCACCCTTTGTACATATGTCATGCAGTAAGATGTGCATATGTGCTGTATACCATATTTAGTGACATCATATCTGATAACAAGCCAGTGAGATACCAGACTGCTACACATGTTATGTATAGTAGGGGTTATATCTGATGACATAACCTGGACATTCTGTGGCTGTGTGTACAGTACTGAGGTCTGTGTACTTATGGTGATTGTCAACAGTGTGTGTATTGTGAATATGTAACTTGGCCTGTGTA
The DNA here is from genome assembly GCF_019279795.1 of Protopterus annectens. NCBI lineage: Eukaryota > Metazoa > Chordata > Ceratodontiformes > Protopteridae > Protopterus > Protopterus annectens. The sequence goes on from NC_056730.1 coordinate 946,940,684, forward strand.
CAGACTGTGGTAGATGTCATTGTTCTTGGTCCTGGTCTATCTGATGTTACATGCTGCTCCACTGTATGTTACCCTATCAGCTTATATGTTTGTAGAGCCAAGCACACACATGTCCCATACCACAGACAGGCATCTGACCACGCTGTGTAGTGGGCCAGTATATGTAGGGTTAGTGTGTGAGTGGCACATATGAGGATGGTGTTGAACAGATAGTCCATATACTGTAATAATACGGTAGCTTACCATATGTAGCTGTGGTTGTGCACACATTGGTTGTGGTTATGCACTTTCACAGAGGTGTCTGTAACTCTGTGCTGTGACATGCCTGTAGAGCCTGCTATATATGCAGGAACATGTGTATTCCCCCATAGAAAATGTTGGCCAGTGTTGAGCCAGTATGCCTGTAGCATGTACAGTGCTTTGTTATATGCCTAGCAGCTTATTGTACTTACCCAGTCAGATGTCATGTCCAGATACTTGCCAGATGTACTGCTGCTGGGCCACCATAACAGTCATGTATGTCAGACAAAGCAGTGGGATGCAGTACAGATGTATGTCAATAACTAGTGGGTAGTATGTAGCCATGGCACCTCTGTACCAGCGGTTATTATGTGTCAGGATAGACAGGGGAGTGTGAATGCATAACATATGGGAGCAAATGTATAGCAGTAGGTATGTGTTATACCCATCTACATGGCTAACATCCACATTGTCAGGCTTGGTCCACATGTCTTGCACTAAGGGGTTCTGTGTATACCTCTGGACTGTCCAGAGTATGTCAGACTGTCCACATATATTGGGCAATATTTCTGCTGTAGTCCACAGGAGCATTACTGTGCTAGCAGTGGTACTGTACTATGATGTCCTTAGGATGTCTGTCAGTAGCCAATGGTGCACATGTTTTAAGTAGATGTGACCACCCACACACACCATGTCTGTGAAGAAAATCCCTATTACAGTAGCAATAGTCTACAAATATACTTGCAATACATACCTGACATCCCTTTGCACTACAAAGTCAGGACTGTAGGGGCTGAGGTAGGGCTCCACTCCATGTTCAGGACATATGGTGAGCTTATATGTACATATAATTCTCCAGATATCTATATAGATATATACACATATACATATCGACATACATAGATGGATATGTATATGTACAGAAATATACATACAAACACTCAGATATACACATATACAGAGCAATATATGTCTACACATGTACAGTCAGGGATACATATGCACATATATGTATGGATATCTACATATATATTGAACAGTAGTAGGTATATCAGAATAGATATGTATGCACATATATTTATAGATATCTACATATATACCAACATAACTAAGCATATCTGTACACATAGGATGTGCATGCATATATAGCTATATATACATATATCTATATATACATATACATATATATATATATATATATATATATATATATATATATATATATATATGAAGAGATGTAGGCATGGCCATATAAATGTCGCACTATACAGATGTGTATACAGACATATGTATGGGTATACATGTGTATGTACATGTAGACATATATAGACTTATTATATGTAAACAACCATATTCCTGTCATGAGTAAACCTCACGGTTGTGTATACCCTCCCAGATGTATCTCACCATATGTATCTGCTATGTTTACATTATGATAAAACAATATATGTGATGCAACAGTCATATCAATAACAAGGACTACACAATTTAGGAACTAAAGGCAATTGTTCAATACTACTCAATATGTGTATTGACAGCTATATTGGTATAACAACAGCTGTCTTCACAGTAGTCATGACGTAGTGGTTAAGTGCTGTGACTTCAGTGTACAGGGTACTGGGTTCAAGACCTGCAAGGGCTATTAATTTCATTGCTGGGCAGAACAAAGGCTGTTGGATGCAGAGTGGTTAAGGCAGCTTTAAGTGCGTTTGCGTGGAGGTAAGCACTGCTAACGTCTGGTTGCAGTTTCTTATACTCAGTTAGCTTCTAAATTCCTTAACCAGTGTAGTCATTGTTTACCCCCCATGCAAACAGGCTTAAACCCGCTTACTGCTGCTTAAAAGTGCTTATTCCTGCTTACCCCCGTGCTAATTTCTTTAAAAGGAAAGAAAAAAAGGTTGATAGGAAAGTGGTGAAAAAGGGGCACAAAGAGGGAAAGACAGTAGGGAAAATAGCTAGGGATGTGCAGGAAGGGTGTGGAGAAGGTCCATAGCTGCCCATTTCTTCTACAGCAACAGCTGTGCATATACACTGAATTTGAGGTAGATTTGGGCACTCAAACCCCTGGGAGAGGGGTGAGGACAACAATAATAAGTTGTGATGCCAATTAGACCAGATTACATGTGTCCAGTGGACACGTGCAAAATGGACAGCTATATATGGGGTAAGGTTGGGTAGGTTAACAGACAAGACAAACCAGACACATGCAGGGGCAGTATGTGACACATGTAGGGTGTAAACAACTTGATGGGGAGGGGTGTTAGGAAATTGGAAGCCCATGAGCCCCCTAGTGGAAACAGTGGGACTGAGGTACCCACCCATGGGCAGTCACCACTGCAACTTCACAGCCCCGAAGATGGCTATGTTGGGGGCTGAGTTGCAGAGCCAGGCTGACCCTCTAGTCATGACATGTGGCCCTCAAGCTGGCGTAGCAGCTCACCAAATTGCTGGTTGAGCTCACTACACACCTGGTGATGAGTAACAGGTTCCTGTCCGTGCCCGCTGCCGGGGGGGGTGAGCCCCATCCCCTGAGGTGGTTCCACCCAAAGGTGTTGTTAACAATGTTATCCTCTAACCCATCTATTGGCCAAGTAAGTAAATTACAACTTGGCTGCCCTAAGCTTCAAAACCTGGGCCAGGGATATATAGACATTTAAACCTGTACCGTTATTTGCTTCCAACTTTAGTTGCCAAAATAGTTCTCGGAACTCTATGGTAGTCTCCCATGGTCCCCCACAAGGGTCTATGTCCACTTTCTCTATAACGTAAAACTCATACTTAGCTAATGGACAGGAATTGAGGTGCCTATATAATGCATTAGTCTCATCCATTTTTCGAATATCATTCATGTGTTCATAAATGCGTCTTTTCAACTTTCTAGTAGTTTTTCCTATATAGAAAGCCCCACAGGTGCTGCATATAGCTATATAAACTACTCAAATGGTATCACAATTACTGTAATCATTAGTTTTAAGTTCCATCCCTCTTTGGGTTAAAACCACCGATTCCACTTGGAGGACCTAGGCGCATTGCGAACAACTACCACATTTATAAGTCCCTGTTCTCTTTCTACTCTGTCTTTTCTTTCTAGTCTCAAGTATTTCTTTAATATTTCTATATATTTCTTTAATATTCCTACCTTTTCTATAAGTAAATTTTAAGGGATCTACAAATATTTTTCTTAAGTCTGAAAAATTACTAAATTTATTCCAATTATTGGTAATTACTTTCTTAATAAAAGTTGTTTCCATACTGTAATTGAGTACAAACCTGCTATTCAAATTAATAATGTCCTGTTCATCTTTATCAGCCTCCGTAGGCCCACATATTTCTAACCTGCCTAAAATAGGGGCAAATTTTCTGCTTCTTTCTTCCTTCACCTCTGCTATTATTTCTTCAATAAGGGCTAGGGTGTATTCTCTTTCCAAGAACATATACTTTAATTTTTGACTTTCAGTTTCAAAATGTTCATCATCTGATGTAATTTTGCAACTTCTAATTAATTGCCCCCTCAAAATGCCCCTTTTTTGTGTGAATGGGTGGGCACTAGTAAAAAATAGGTAGGAATTAGAAAAGGTGCTTTTTCTGAAAACCTTAGATTTAAAGCTCCTTGACTCTGTTACTTTTTCGAACACCACATCTAAATATTCTAGTTTATCACCAGAAACTGTATGGGTGAATTTTAAAAATCAGTAGTGCCATTTAAATAACTTATAAAATCATGTAATTTTTCCTTAGGACCTGACTAAAAGATACATATATCGTCCAAGTACCTACAATAATAGTTCCAATAGTTGGAATACATGGAATGTATAATAAATTTCTCCTCCCAGGTGGATTAAACTAAATTAGCATACATGGGAGCACAACTTGCTCCCATAGCTACTCCACTGATCTGCTTATAAAATTCTCCCTCAAAATAGAAGAAGTTATTTCTTAGCACTAAATCATTTAACTCAATTAATAAACTCACTTTATCATGTTCTATGTCCCCTTTGAACATTAAAGCTTCTTCAAACCATTCCAATCCAATGGTATGAGGTATCACATTGAACAGGACTTGAATGCCTAAGGTGACAAAGATAAGCTCTTCACTAAACAAATTCTGCTTAATATTCCTTAAAAAATCCCATGAATCTTTAAGGATTCCTGGCCTCTCAGTCCAAACCTTTTTTAATTCCAGGTCCAAATACTTAGCAATCGAATATGTTTTGGATCCTGTGGCTGCCACTATTGGTCTGAGGGGGTGGATCTTCTAAGTTCTTATGAACTTTGGGAATCCCAAAGATCAATGGTATTTTAGGTTTGTCTATTGTTAAAAAATTAAATACTTCCAAAGTAATATTACCTTCATCCAGTAATTCTTTTAAAATAAAACCTATTCTCCTATTTGCAACATTGATCTCGTTTCTAGAAACTCTAGAGTATCTATCCGTATCATTTAACATATGTAACATTTTAGTTGAGTAAAGTATACTGTCCATAAAAACCAACCCCCTCCATTGTCAGGCTTCATAACCCTAATATACTGGTTGTCTTTCAAGGAGTTAAGTAACTGGTGTTCTTCTTTGGTAGGGTTGTAGTACTTTCTCCCTTTCTTTTGATTTAACCTAATCTCCTTCTCCACTTGTGTTTCAAAGTTTTTTAACTGTGGATGGAGGGGGGGGGGGGTTAGTATACTCTTCTTCCTAATCTGGGTATTCGTATTGTTAGTACCTCCTTTCTCATTGTCAAATATCAACTCTAGATTTTTCTTGTGAATAAGAGTTTGTGAAATGTTGCTAGTAGAAGTAGGAAAACATTTTAAATCCTTAAAAAATAAATTAAAGTGAGTATGAGTAATTTCTACTGCACTATAATTATAAATGCTAAAATTGCGATATACATGCCTGTTTCCTTCAATAACAATTTTATTCTCATTTGTACTAGACTGAGTATTCAATGGCCCACTCCTATTTGGCCTCAATAAACCCTCCCGTTTGGGTGCCCCATTCAGTTGTTAAAATAATAGTTCACTGGTCCCTGTCTTTTAATCCTCTCTGACCTCCAAGTTCCAGGAACTCCTGTGGGTTATCAAGGTCATAAGGTCTTTCAAAATTACTAAAATTGTAGTTTAAATCCTGTCCAATATAATTACTACCCCAGGATCCCCTTCCTCTATATGTAAATTATCCCTTTCATGTTGGAAATTGGCCTGATAATTTTTTAAACCCACTCTTTTTTAGGTTTAGGGTAACAAACTTTGTCCCTCTATTCAGTAATGTCACAATCTAATTTTTTACACTTCCTACTATACATAAACCTGGACTTAGCCTCTATTTTCTCCTTCATACTATAATATTTTGCTTTTTTCTCTTCCACCATAAATAACAGATCAGTGACAACAATTTTGTTAACTTTCTGAATTTCAGACTTCCCTGTTTCTCTTTAATTTTCTCTTATAATAGCCTTAACAATTTCTAATCCACAATTGTTAAATATATCCAACAATTCTGAATGGAACTCACTTCCCTCCCTAACATTATTAGGGTACTTATAAAGTCTCAGTCCCTTTGGCACTATTCCTCTCCCCACACATTCTTTTAAATAACTGTTATCCATGCATAAACTTTACATTTCAACATCAAATCGTGTAAAATATTGACATTGGTGTTATAATTGTTAACATTAGAAGCATTCAATGAGTTGCTTTGAAAAACATAATTAGAAAATGAACAGTTATTTTGCAACCAATTAATGACATTATTATCCCTACTCCAGTTCAAATCAGTCAATTTGCCTTGCTCTCAGTTCGGGGCGTCTATATGAGCAGCCCAATTCATTCCTAAGCGAGTTGTACCATACGCTCGTTGTATGCTCCATTGTGTTTTCTTCTAAATGTCTTTAGGCTGCCATTGATTATCCTTAAAGTACTATGTGGGCGTTCACTGACTAAGCTAGCCCTGCATGGAAGATTAGTAAATCCGGGGGAGTGAGTTCTGTTTATAAACACATTGTTAAGTAATAAACCTGCACAGTACTGCAGGAAAATCACACATATGGATTGCTTTTGATAAATAAGCATAAAATGAAAAGTAAGCCTTATCTCCACTGATGGAACAATCATAAAAGCAATGGAGTCCTGGGGAACAGCATGTCACAAGACAGCACTCACTAGACAGGCACCAGAGATGTACTTAATCATGTACCTATAGATGTACATCAGGATTGCCAAAATACATGTCCCAAAATGTACCTGTGTGACTAGAACAGGTGCACATGTCAGGGACTGCCATGGACAGTTAGAACCACAAAGGCTGCATGCACTCAGTAGTAAGGATTTTGTTTAATTCCATTTAGAGAAGACATTAATGCAGACACTCTGGTACTGTGAACTCCACAATACAAACTAAATGCCCAAACAATGTTATCACAAGTCCTTTAGCTACGAAATCAACAATGCAATCTGGATGCCCACAAAATGGCAGCATAGGTCTATTTAGATATTAATTCCACAATGCAAGCTAAATGCCCAGAAGATACCAGCATGCCTCTTGTAGAAGTCTAAACACAGTTATCAGTTGCAGGACCTGATAGCAGTGTTGATGCTCAAGAAGGCTGACATCCATAAATGCCATGCAGCAGTGATCTGTAGCATTGGCATTCCCAGCAAGCATAAATATTCTGCGGTAGAGTCCTGCACTTTTCAAAATGTTATGTGAAGTTAAATATTTCAGTATTGGGGCAATACCATAGGAGTAGTTGCAATCTGACAATTTTATTCTGAGTACAATATATAATGGGACAGAGTTTTTATCAAATCCAGAATTTATATTGACCAAGTTAAAATGGAAGTTAGCAATACATGTCTTAGAGCACTGATTAAATGTATTCATAATATGATCCCACTTTTGATCATGCTGCATCTATATCCCAGTGAGTGGAGAGGGACAATTCTTACCAAATGTTGTTGCGAGGGTTCATCTAGTGATTGTATGGTACAGAAAGTGAAAATGACCTTTAAAGGGCATTAGCTGGATTTATTTATTGCATTTCAAGTTACCACACTGAGACCAGTGAAATTACTAAATGTGGGCAATGCAATGACAGCAATGAAGGGATTGTCTGCCCCCCCAAAGATGCAGTGATCTTGGGCCTAATTCCATTACATAGGAGTGGGCAGGGTATAGCCTCTGTCCCAATGCAGTGCTATTTTAGTTTGACTTTCAGGCAGCTCTTTATATTTTTGCAGAAAAAATTTGTGAAATAATAGTCCTGTAGCATCCAAGTTAGCACTATTTGTAGTGTATGGATGTATTTTTTGGCAAGACTGCCCAGCTGAGTTTTATGTAATTCACATGATATTCACTTAACTGTCTTGGATATAAAGTCAAGAAACATTATTTATTGTACACAGTAGAGGTCACCCCAGTTTTGATTTTTTTGGACTTGTTTTCGTGTTGTGAGAGAAAATCAGTTGTTGATCCAACTGGGGTCAAAAATATTTAACTTTACCATCCAGCTGCAGATGCTATCAAATTTGCTAGTATGCAGTCAATAAGTTTGCCATCTTCAAATTCTAGAACAATCAAAGATTATTGATTTGGTCTTTCATGGATTTAAATGTTTTATAATTATTAATTTTTGAAAGGATGAAGTGTAAGTAACACTGTTTTTGCCTTTTTGCACTGTAGTATGTTTAATGCAAGCTGTGCGAAAAATGTTTAAACAGATGCCCTAGTACTCTGCTAAGAACTGCAGGTTAGTACTTTCCAATCTTCTGAGGCTGGACACTTCCGGTCTTCAAAGGTAAGATACTGCTTAGTTTATGTTAATACTGTGAGAACTTTAATTGTGCAAGTTTGGTGAAGGAGTTAAAGGAGACAATATTTGCAAAGCATACTGCAAGTTCAAGTTCAAAGTGAGTTTTTATTATATGTTTATATCTGAGGAAAAAGTGAAGTACAGACATATATAAAAGAAAACTAAATACACCATTATCAAAATAAAATGAAATACTGCAATTAAAAAAAAGACTGACAAGTTAAAAATAATATAGCATGCCTAGATGGTTCAAGTCTTAGGATAATTCAAACACAAGCCTTTAATGAAGTCTTAAAAGCAGATAAAATAAGGGGTGTCTCACCAGGACAGGTAGTATATTCCAGAGCTGTGTACCTTGGAAAACAAAGGCATGAAAGACAAGAGTTCTCAAAACACAACTCTATACATGACAGCAGTCCAAGTGAAGGTAAGTCCAGGGAAATGGTCAGACAGATTCAGTGTTAAAGGTCACAAAAGCAGGGGGATCGATGCTGTACAAGAATAGGCCAACACATGACCGATACATCATAAATTATACTTTTTTGATTTAGTAGCCAATAGGCCCTCCAGAACTACTATAAGGTGTTGTCATTGTGATATCCTGCATAGGTCTTTGTGATACACTGTGTAGGTCTGAGAGACTCATGAAAAAGAATGAGTACCAGCAACCAAATTTTTATTGGGGGGGGGAGAGGGGGGAGTTGGAGATACTAGATTTTGATAGTATACCCCTTACCCAAACCAAACATGGTGAAATATTGGTAGATGGCAACAAATATTTACTAAATGGCTTTTGTATTTACAGTTTTAGTAATGAAATACTTGACAAGGAACATTTTAGTTTACTATCTAGGGGATTGAAATTTATTCCATATAGGAAAGGGGACCTTACAAAGACATTAATGGATATAAAAAATGTTCATTAGAAAACTAAATTTGGGCTTGGTTTCACCTGTAAGTTCCAGTAAGACTGAACAGGGGTTAAAGTGAAAAAATACATACAATCCACCATTACACCCCCAGCTAAAGAATTTTGGGAAAGTTATTGAAAAAGAGTTAAGAAATGAATACAGTAAAATTAAATATAGGCCCAATTTATTTAGCAAAGAAAATAGTACACTTATGGAACTGAAAACTATATTCGGGTTATGAAGCCCGACAAAGGGGGAGGTGTAGTAATAATGGACAATATTATTTATGAAGGAAAAATGAATCAAATTTTGATGGATGAAGTGACTTATTCCAGTGTGTCTAATAATGAGGTTAATATAGCATACAAAAGGTTTGATAGTGTATTGAAAGACATGTATATGGAAGGCTCAATTGATGAAAAAACATTAAGAATTTTAAAGGTAAATAAACCAAAGGTGCCGTCCATATTCGGAATGCCCAAGACACATAAGAATGAAAATGATCCCCCCTTGAGGCCCATAGTCTCGGCAGAATGGTCTAAGACCCTTCCCCTGGCCAAGTATGTGGACAATAAACTTAAATGGTTATGGGTTAAAAGGAAGGCCATTTTAAAGGACTCTTGGGATTTTTTGAGGGAAATAACTCCAGAATTGTTTCATGATGAATTAATTTTCATTACTATAGATGTAATAGATTTATTTTTAAGTATTCCTTATCAAGAAGGAATGGACATGTTTGAAGAAATTATATTTGAGAATTCCGACTTGAGCCACAGTGAGAAGGTAGTCTGTACAGGTTTAATGGAATTGGTTTTAAAATACAACTTTATTTTCTTTAAAGGTGAATTCTGTCAGCAAATACAAGGTGCGGCAAAGGGGGCGGCTTGTGCCCAACATATGCCAACCTTGTTTTAGCTAAGTGGGAGGAAAAATACATATTAAACTCTGAATTTGCAGTAAATTGGACCATCTACAAAAGATTTTTAGATGATGTAGTAATATTTTGGAGGGGGACTAAAGAGTCATTTGATGAATTTATGGTTTATATGAACACCACCAACTTTTTGGAATTCACTTATACACTCTCTAGGGAGCACTTGCAATACCTATATGTTGAAATATATAAAGTAGATGGTAAATTTGAATCCAAGATTTTTAGAAAGCCTACTTTTTGTAATTCCTTTCTCCATTATAAAAGTGCACACCCCCCACATTGTAAAAGGAACATAGTTAAGGGTCAATATGTCCGTGGTAGCCAAATGACTACTTCAAGTGATGATTTCAACAAGGAATGTGAGTTGTTAAAAAATATTTTTTGGAAAAGGGCTATCCATTGGACCTGGTGAGGGGGGCAGAGGCAGAAGTAATGGTTGGTAGTCCTACTAAATTTAAACCTATTCTAGGACAAAAGGAACTGACCCATAATATTGCAGTAAAAGATCAAAATGCTAAATACAATGAAACTATTGTATTAGAGTACAATGCTTTAACTGGGGCAGCAAAGAGAATTATTAACTCTGAATGGGAAAGGTTTGTAACCATCTCAGATTTGGAACGGCTTCCCAATAGCCCCTTGAAAGTGGTATATAAAAACTCATCTAGTTTGAAAAATATTCTTGAACATGACAGTAAAAACATGGTAAAGAGCAGGAGGAGAATAGGGATTTACAAGTGTGGCCATTGTTCCCAATGTGGAAATATAGCTAACACATATAAACTTTTTATTGAGGGTAGGAACAGGTGGGTATATAGCCCTGGATACTTTAATTGTGAAGCTATGGGGATAGTATACCTTGCTTTGTGTGTTGAGTGTAGATCCTTCTACATTGGTAAAACTGAACGTAGACTTAAGAGAAGGATCTATGAACACAAATATGATATTTTGAACAAAAAGGAAACCAACGCTTTATACAAACACACAAAGGTATGCTCAAAAGCAGATTTCAACTTCTTGTTTTGGAACAAATACCAAAAGAAATTAGGGGTGGGCTATGGGAGGAGAAAATAGAGTTTAGGGAACTTTGATGGCAAGTTACCCTGGAAGCATCAACCCCCCCCCCCTGGTTTAAATGACGTTATATGTATTGTGCCTCTACTAAAGTTGAGATCTGCTAAGCTAGTTTTATTTTATGATGCAGTTCTTAAGAATGCCACTAGATGGTGAAACAACATTGCTTTTTATGACATTTAAACAAGTTTAATAGTTTTTATTTTTGTATTTTAATGAAAGTATTTAATGAATATGAATGTATTTATGCAATAATATATTTTAAAGGAAATGTTTTAACCTTATTATTCATTATTTATTTACAAACAATTTTGTGCAATATATGGCATTTAATGGTCTTTTAAACCTTCTTTGTATATTGTTTTATGAGGGAAAAGGAGAGGAAGGGATTGGTTTAAATAATTGTATATTATTTATTAGATAATGTGATTGGTTTATTTACACAAGTGAGGGAGTATATAAATGGTAAACTAGGATTCAAGATAATCTGATGAAGTCTTTATGAGGAGAGACGAAAACGCTGGTCCTACAAGTGCGTTTATGTGTTTATGTAGTGAGTAAATTCTGTGGATTGTGCATTAGAAATTTTTTTTCAAGCCACCTCGTATTTTCCATTTTCTGAGGGACCTGCATTATGGATTCCAGTTACATTTTGGTGCCTTGCTTCACTTTTTTCATTTATTGTGATATCTTCTAACTAACCATAAATAATTACGATAATGATTCACTTTCACAGAAACTTTTCTATGAATGTGGGCTTAGGAAAAACTATAGAAAGGAACAAACAACTGATAGATGTGATAAGGAAATGGCCTGCAAACATATTGCAAAAGAAATTACACTAATCAAAGGAGAGGTAAACAGCTGTGACAGCAACAAAAGTGTGTGCTCGGGGACATTGAACTATACAGCAAGTTCTGAAAGAGATGTAAATATTTTAATTGCATCTTTCTAACATGGTTAATATTAAAAGATGCATGTTATATGACATCTAGATGTCTGATAAAGAGGTACAGAACTCAAGAAGCATTTATATCGAGTAATGTTTATACTATAAATTAAGATAAACAGGATTTTTTCCAGTTTTGTCATTTAACATTAAAAACAGCATATGCCCAGAATCCCACCAATGGTGAATGGGTATGCATCATAACCTTTTTTATTCTAGTGGTACACCAACCAACCAACATTATTTGCTCTCAAAATTATACTTCTTAGCAACATAGCCATTAGCCTTCAGTTGCTGCTGCTACTGCATGCACACATGGAAATACTAAGGGAATCACACATGTACATCAAGAAGTTAAGCCACAAATGTGAGCAGATGAATATTCCATCTTATAGTCTGAACTAGCTTGTTCAATTGAATCATTTCAGTATGCAATGTTTGTCAGGGTGTCAACTCAGAGTACTAGACCCTGTACTGTGCTATCAATAACGGCACAAGATTCAGTATTTAAAGATTATGATGAAGATTTAATTCTGCACAAAATGACAAGATACTAAAAGCACTGTTAACATTATGGCTTTTTCTTAATCTGTGAACTATGTGCATTACAGAAATTAAATATTCTTAAACTACAAGCATGTTTACAAATATATACAATGAAAACTACACAGAACTGCTATCATTACATTGTTAACAAGCAAAAAAATGCTTCTGAAGGTACTCGGGATACAAGGAGAAAGAACTGTCCCTTTTCATTGCAATTAAAGCAAGCATTAGTACTTGATTGTTATAATTTCTAGAGTGAATTCATCCAGGCTGGAATTAAATGTCAACTGATATTAAGTGTTTTAATAAAAAATCAAAAACAATTGTATGTCTTTTATCTTCTGTAGACAAAACTGTTATGATGAAATTAAATGTGATCCCACATTTTCTATATGTAATTAGACAACATTCAATGATACATTATTATAAATGGGTGCACATTGTCAGCAAGCCAGCCCTTCATTTATATGGGGAAATAAATAACATTGAGTCACCTCTGACATTACATATGTGTGTGTGTGTGTGTGTGCATGTATATATATATATATATATATATATATATATATATATATATATATATATATATATATATATATATATATATGTGTGTGTGTGTGTGTGTGTGTCTATCTCCTTCAAAACATTGAATCTCCACAATATCAAATCCGGATTCATCAAGATGACTTCTCTGAATCTTCACTATATCAAACAACAACCAGAACAACAAAAACTAACCCCAGGAAAAGAACCACTTGACCACCAGGACAAAACAACAAACAGAAAAACAAGAAAAACCTCCAAGTGGGGGGGCTTCACCCCCCACACCCCCATAACTAAATATATCAACTCAGAGAGAGCACTACAGTAGAGAAAGGGCAGTGTTCCCCATGGTGGCTGAATGGTTCTTTTCCCAGGGTTAGTACTCGTTGTTCTGGGGGGTCGATATAATGAAGATTCAGCAAAGTCATCTTGATGAATCCGGATTCAATATTGTGGAGATTCGATGTAATGAAGGGGAGCTATATCTATACATATATATATATATATATATATATATATATATATATATATATATATATATATATATATATATATATATATATATATATATATATATATATATATATATCTATATACATATATATATATATATATATATATATATATATATACAGAAATTAGTAGTTTATTGGCCATTTTGGGCTAATTTCTATCTCTTTCATTTTCCTGCTATAAAACCCACATTTGCAAGGCTTTTGTGCTAGCATACAGCTCAGCAAGCTCCTGCCTGGTGCCCTGCAGAGTTCTACAGCAGCAGAGAGACAAAAGAGAGACTTTGGAGTGATTAAGTATCAATTTTTTCTGCATATTCTTGCTGCCTTTAGCTAATTCCACCTGAAACGCTAATTTTCCAGAGTTTCTGTGATTTAAAAAGCTTGTTTCAGCTACATATTGTACTTATTTTACTGCCTGCACTTTAACAAAGTCATTTTTGTGTTTAAATTATCTGTTTAACTGTTGTAGGCAACACACTCAAGTGTGATAGCTATTTCTGTGCATTTAAAGTGTTTTTTTTATTGTATCTGCTTTATTTTCTGAAGAAAAAAAACAAATATATATATATATATATATATATATATATATATATATATGTAGATATATATATATATATATATATATATATATATATATATATATATATATATATATATATATATACACACTTGTTTTCCCACCTTTCTAAGCTAGTATAGTCCAGTTTTCAGGTTAGTGTTCAATTCAGGGCTGTGTTACAAGTTTCTGTGTTTGCCCATACCTTACTTGGATAGAAGAAAGTTTATCTGTTCACTATGAGAGAGGGAGCTTTGAGCAGCCTATCTGTCCCTGGAGGAGTGGTTTCAGCCCAGAAATTAGTAGTTTATTGGCCATTTTGGGCTAATTTCTATCTCTTTCATTTCCCTGCTATAACACCCGCATTTGCAAGGTTTTTGTGCTAGCATACAGCTCAGCAAGCTCCTGTCTGGTGCCCTGCAGAGTTCTACAGCAGCAGAGAGACAAAAGAGAGACTTTGGAGTGATTATCATTTTTTCTGCATTTTCTTGCTGCCTTTAGCTAATTCCACCTAAAATGCTGATTTTCCAGCGTTTCTGTGATTTAAAAAGCTTGTTTCAGCTACATATTGTACTTATTTTACTGCCTGCACTTTAACAAAGTCATTTTTGTGTTTAAATTACCTGTTTAACTGTTGTAGGCTACACACTCAAGTGTGATAGCCATTTATGTGCATTTAAAGTGTTTTTTTATTGTATCTGCTTTATTTTCTGAAAAAAAAAAAAAAAAAAAAAAAAATATATACTTGTTTTACCGCCTTTCTAAGCTAGTATAGTCCAATTTTCAGGTTAATGCTGAATTCAGGGCTGTGTTACAAGTTTCTGTGTTTGCCCATACCTTACTTGGATAGAAGGAAGTTTCTCTGTTCACTGTTAGAGAGGGAGCTTTGTGCAGCCTATCTGTCCCTGGAGGAGTGGTTTTAGCCGAGAAATTAGTAGTTTATTGGCCATTTTGGGCTAATTTCTATCTCTTTTATTTCCCTGCTATAAATCCCACATTTGCAAGGTTTTGCACGCCGGGCAGCGCTGATTAGCTAGGGTATAACAATTCCCGGCTCCACAAAGTCAACTCTTCAATTTTTCATTTGGAACTAGACAAACCTTCAACTTAAGCACTCAAACCATTCACTTCTCATCCTGGCACTTGCTCAAAACTCATAGCAAGCACTACTAAACCTTAGCACTAGACCCCCCTATACTGTAGAGAAGGACAAGGCTCTCTATTTGACCTTACCAGCCACTCAGTAAAACAGTTCACTGTACCTTTCCAGGCATGTCCAAAGGGCAGTTTCAGGTGTACTCTTCAGTCCAACTGGTGAATCTGGGCATTTTGAAGCAATGTTACAATTGCCTCATGTACAAAGACAACCCTCTCCTCCTTCCACCAAACACTAATACATGCGAGAGATGCAGTAATACAGCCAAACTGGAGGCTAAGCTCTCTCAACCCAAGACTGGACCAGGCAGTCAAGAGGAGAATGGAATTGCTTGCATCACACCACCAATCTCACATAGACCTATGAAACCAGCACAGGCAAAAAACACACATAAATACATGAAAACATACTCAGAGGTTCTAAATAAAAATCTGCAAAAGCAACAGGGACCTCCACAGCAGACATCCAAGCAACCTACACCACCCAACATAAACCATGAAACACATACATCACAAAACCATTGTGCCATGCAATCACAGCCATTAAGACAAAATAACATACTCAACATACTAGTAATATGTGACACTATAGTCAGGCACACTGACATGCCACTCACTAGGCTGAACAAGGAGAAAGTTACTGTTAACTACCTGTTGGGTTCTAGGATCCACCACATAACGCAAGCACTCAGGTCGCTCCAGAACAAGTACAAATATGACTCTGTCATTGTCCATGTTGGTGTAAATGACCTGAGACGTACCTCCCTGGACTACATGAAAAGAGACATGGAGGAGCTCTCTGATCATGTAGCCCAGGCTGGTATGACCCTGACCCTGAGTAGCATCCTGCCCTCACCTAGAATGA
The DNA here is from genome assembly GCF_019279795.1 of Protopterus annectens. Taxonomy (NCBI): domain Eukaryota; kingdom Metazoa; phylum Chordata; order Ceratodontiformes; family Protopteridae; genus Protopterus; species Protopterus annectens. The sequence goes on from NC_056730.1 coordinate 946,956,772, forward strand.
TACCTTGATAAAGAGAAAAACTTATCAGTTTCAACAATTGGCTAAGCTTCTGGTGTCATTCAAAGGGGTCCAGTGTCTGTCGGCCTGGGATGACATGCTCGACAAGCCATGCTGCTTCGATAGAGATGGCTTGCACATGTCACCTTTAGGCTTTTGAATACTGGCCAAGTCTCTTGCCACCCCCATAGTGCCTTTTTTAGGCAAGGCTCAAAAGACAAACCCACCACCTTAAATAGCACAAGTAACAAAAAACTGAGGGTAATGCTACTCAATGCCAGAAGTGTAAACCTCAAAATGCACACACTCGAGGCACTCCTCAGTATGGAGAAAATCGATATATGTGCAGTAACAGAAACCTGGTTTAAGGCTCCAGAGAGCACCCTAGCACTGCCAGGCTGCAACTCATACCATACATTTCGGCCACAAAACCTTGACTGAAATACAAAAGGCGGAGGAGTATCCATATTCATCAAGGATACCCACACTTCCAGGTTAGTGGCACAGCACGATGCTTCAGAGATCATCCACGTGCAACTAACTACAGGCAAAACTGCTATTCAAATTATAGCTTTCTACAGATCACCCACCATTTCCCAGGACCCCCACTCCACATTCCTGGAAACATTGGGAAACATAAAGGTCCTACCAAACACCCTGATATTGGGTGATTTTAATTACCCAAACATTAACTGGGAGAACTACTCAAGTACAAACTCCCTTGCCCAACATTTCCTAGAATTTATAAACTAAAATGCCCTGGTTCAACTGGTCAACACCCCCACCTGAGGTGACAACATATTGGACCTGGTCATCACCAACATGGACGACCGGTGCTCCACACCAGAGGTCACCCCCTCGCTGGTTAGATCTGACCGTAAACAATCACTTTGGATATCCACATTCCGCCACCACCCCCGGTCAAAGAAACCACAGTGAAAAACTTTTCAAAAGCAAACTTCACATTACTTAAGACCAAGGTGGGAAGTTTTAAAGCCCCCATGCTAAAGGATAATGCTGTCCAAGCTGCAAAATCTTTTACTAATACACTCTATGGGCACCTACAAGAATGCATGGATCATGCTATCCCAAACAAAACCAAGACTCACTCCTCCAAGAAAAGGAAACCAGTCTGATGGACCCCTGCCATAAACAAGCTATACAATAGAAGGAGAAAACTAGTACAGAAAAGAGTAAAATCCCAAGAAGGGAAGACATCTCTGATCAGTATCAGCAAAAAACTAAGTTCCCTCATAAAATCATCCAAGGCTATCTTCAAAAGAAAAATTACCATGGACTCCAAAGATAACCACAAGGCATTCTTTAGCTATGTCAAGAATCTAAGTGGCAATTCTCATGTCTGCTCAGAGTTAGTTCAGAATGGCACAAAATACACTGAACCGACCGATATAGCCAACATCCTGGCAGACAGTTTCAGTGCAAACTTCACCCCCCCTCTCTCATCCCCAAAAGGGCCCATAACTATACCAGAAGAATGTAGTGCCTCTGAAATCACAGACACTCAGGTTAAAACAGCCCTCTCCAAAGCCAAAATCATAGCATCAATGGGACCGGATGGACCCCGAGAACTATTGCCTTATAAGCCTGACTAGCGTGGACTGCAAAGCTATGGAGTGCATTATCATGGATCTCATTAACAGAGACATAGGAAACCTCCAAACACTGGACCCCACCCAATTCGGCTTTGTTAAGGGCATATCATGCCTTCTAAACCTGGTGGACTTCTTTGAGACAGTTACCAAGGCTATAGATGAGGGAAAGATGGTCCACACAGCCTACCTAGATCTCACAAAGGCCTTCGACACCATTCCCCACTCAGGTATTATAGACAAGCTCACCAGCCTGAACATAAACCCCTACATCATGAGATGGGTTGCCAACTGGCTCATGGGCAGAACCTACGTGGTAAGAGTTGCGGGAGCTAGGTCTGAATCTAAACCGGTTATAAGTGGCATTCCCCAGGGCTCAGTCCTAGGATGCCTCCTATTTGTCATATACTTCTCAGAGGTACAGGCAAGCACAGGAGGACTATGGCTGATCAAGTTTGCAGATGACTGCAAACTAGGGGCTATAATTGACTCTCCGGCTGACACAAACTTCCTCCAATAGGGTCTCACTGAGACAGTTACCTGGTGTCAAAAACCATGGCCTCAAGCTAAATGCCAAAAAGTGCATAGTCATCCCCTTTGGAAAAAACAAAGTACCCACAAACTACCACATAGGTGGTAGCCCCCTAAATACGGAAGACGTAATAAGGTATCTGGGGACTCAAGTAGATAGTAACCTCTCCTTTGATAATCACATTGCCAAAGTGGTTAGAAAACCTTCTATGTGGCCCACCTAATCACAAAAGGGTTTGCATCCAGATGAAAAGATGTCATTGGGCCCCTCTACGCATCACTTATTAGACCCATCATAGAGTACAATGCCCCATTTGGGATGTACCTTACAAGACACCTGCAACAACTGGAAAGACCACAGAAGTATCTCACCAAGAGGATCACTGGCCTCAAGCAGATGCCCTATGCAGCTCGACTGAAGAAACTCCAGCTGTACTCGGTTGCATACCGCCTACTCAGAGGTGATCTCTGCCTGATGTACAAGGCCATGTCCAACCCGGAATTGATGGACATGCTCCACCTAAAGAAAACCATATCCCCTCAAGCCACACGGTCCAGGGATCTAAACCTCACCACAACAATAAATAGGACATGCTGGAGGGTTAGATTCCTGTCCGAGTGACTTCCCATGCTCTGGAACAAGATTCCAATCTACATTAAACAGAGCTCCTCGCTTTCCCTCTTCAAGAGAATCCTTGACGAGTGGATGGGAAACAAAGTTTACCCCAGGAATCACTTCAATGGCTCTGCTGGACAGAGGTACAGGGAACTAATCTAAGGGGGCAGCGAAAGCCAACACATTCCGGCTAGGTTTATAAATGCCTTTGGGCAGATAGCCTAGTGCCTACCTATGAACCTATATATATATATATATATATATATATATATATATATGGGTCTACTTGATACGAAAACGCAGATTAATAAAGCGTTTATTTGTGGATTTTCGTGCTATCGGTGGAATTTATAGTCTGCAGTAGTTTCCTGATCCGTTTGGCTTTTTATCTACTTGATAATGCCGACACGCCAAAACACCGACAACGAAATAACTAACACCACAAAACCAAAAGTTCAAAAACATGAAACTTCACATGCCCGACAAACCACAATCTCGACAATCAACAAAATAAATCCCTTTTCCGAAAAACACACACACAACACAAGCACACGAAACACCTTACAAACCTACACTAAACCTTACATACACAACTGTTTATGCACTAACCTTAACCCAAACCTTAACCCTTAAGTCTGTCACTATCGCACACTTACCTTACCCGCACCCTATCCCTAACTCACTTAATCCTCCCCTAACCCTAAAGTCCGTCACTATCACACACTTACCTTACTCGCACCCTAACCCTAACTCACTTTACCTGCCCCTAAACCTAAAGTCCGTCACTATTGCACACTTACCTGACTCGCACCCTAACCCTAATGTCCGTCACTATCACACACTTACCTTACCCGCACTCTGACCCTAACGTCTGTCCCTACCTCACACTTACCTTAACATGCCGGTGTTCTCAGCATCGGGATTTTCAACTGTCGGTCTTCTCCGTTGTCGATTTTCCGGTGTCGGTGTTCTCGTCAGTGTTTGAAGCTTTCGGTTAAATCAGGTAGACACATACATACATATATATATATATATATATATATATATATATAAATATATATATATATATATGTGTATATATATATATATATATATATATATATATATATATATATATATATGTGTGTATATATATCAGTCTCTAAATGTTAAGAGTTGGGACTGAGCCTCCACAATTTACAGAGAATGGGAATTGCTGCCAATGACTCAATGTAAAAAAAAAAGTAGGTAGGCTTGATGCATCTGTCCAGGAATGAAGGCATGTGAAAGAATGCTTGATGGCAGAATGTTATTTTATTTTCATAGTTAATGATATATGCATGCATAAGAGCATTCTAACTGATAGTCTTCCAGTTTGATGGAATTATTAATTCTGTATTAATCATTGCTTTATTTATAGTGTTTGAAAAGAGATTGCTGTAATCTAGAAGAAAAGAACAAAATGAAATTTAACTCCTCTTCTAGGAAACAATGGTACCATCTCCATATCTTTAATGCTGTTATCCACCCTTGGGGAGATTATTGCTTTGCAGGGCACTGGGGTGATATTAGCAGCCTTGTAGCAGGACTGAATAGTATCACATCTGTTGCAAAAGAATGCAGTCTAAGTTTCTGCCCCGAACATCCATCTTATGCTATTCTGTTAGATACTGAAAAAATAAAACAATTTACTTCTGCAGACAGCTTAATAAAATGTAAAAAAGTTGAAACAGTGATCCACTATTTTTAAATCTTGTTTCACCATCTGCAAAGCTTGTTATATATGACAATGGTTCATTAAATGATGGAATTTTATTAGTCTTTATTGCTGAACACTATTTCTATATTACCTATAGGCAGACTACTTGTATATGTATTGATCTGCCCAGGGTTGACACGTGGATATCCACATTTAAAGGATTACTAGAAAGAGTATTTTGAACAAGTATTACTTCTGACTCAACTCAGTACACACATATATGCATTAACTGCACCTCTGTCTGGAATTCAGTTATGTTGCTCAGAGATTGTTAGTTTTAATCTCATACCATTACTACACAGTAAAGGTACATCAGACAGCACACACATTTTTAACACATTTAGTAGCAATTAGCCTGCAGGATCACAGAAAACAGCCTTGTGAACAAAGGCCCTATCAACAGACATGGTCAATGCAAAAACACTTCAACTTTCATAGCCTATGCAACAACATTTGCTCATACCTTATTAGCGTGCACTAGTGAAAATGCAGAACAAAAAACTAAAGCTGTGTCCAATTCAGTGGTTCAGCTGTAAGAACATGCTGTTACAATATGTTACATTTGCAGTATGCCACAGTATACCTTGATCACAAATTAATAGCCTCAGCTCTTCTATCATTCCCTTCTCCATTGTTGTTACCATACCCTACTAAAAATCTCAGCTCCACAGTCATGCCAAGCAGTAAGTCATAAACATTTAGGGATCATTCGGCATGAATGCAAAGTAGAATGTATTTGCATAATGTTATAAAAGTGTGATCTGGTGTTCTACAACCTCCCACTGATGGCAGCTCACAACATCAGACATCAGTTAATACCATAAGTATGCTCTCTGTTGTGAGGTTTGGGTACATCATTATATTATTAATACATTTTCTGCTCTACATATTGCTGTACTGATGTCACTTCTCAGCATTATGCAGTAGTGCAGATCAGTTGTATTGGCTA
>NC_056730.1:946967212-947007212 GCF_019279795.1 Protopterus annectens
TGTTTTTTATGGAGGTGAAGAAATTCAAACTGAAGGCTCAGTAGTGCTTTTATGTTATGTGTCTGGCAGCTGTTACAGCTTGTTATTCTATATAGTCCAAAGACATGTGAAGTCATTATTGGATCCCAGAGACAGTTTGAGAATGAATTTGCTTTCTTTTACCAAAGAAGTCTATCATATAAGCACATCTCCTACTTCCAATTTCACTGAAGACATGTTTTCAGAGTATGCTGATGCTTTCAATGACAAGCTAGGAAAACTTCCAGTTGTGTATTCTTTGAATTAAGACCAATATAGAACAGAGAATGTGTGCTGGATCTTTAAGAAGCATTTCAAGGACTGAACATGGATATAAATAACTAGCATGTGTTAACTTCAGTGCCATTTTGAGAGTGCAGCCAAAGAGTGAGCATGTATGAATGTAATAGCTAGCTTGTATATAAGTTTATTTAAGTTAAAGTCATTAAGCCTCAATTCTGATGTATTTGTACATAACAAAGCTGCTTGAACAGAACCCACAAAGTCTCTTCTATTGTATCTTGACCAGATGAGCGACCGGTATGTTTTTAGATTTTGTAGGAAGTGTTTTATATATGGAATGTTTCACAAATCAACTTGGACTGAATTCCACAGATGAGCAACATGGAGAATTGGGAGTTGCTATAGTGATTATTTGATATGGTTACTGCCAGTAGATTATGTCATGATTTTATTTGTCTGGCAGGATCAGAGGTTTGTATAATGTTATTTACACCAGGGCAACAGTTTGGTTTATATATGATGTTATTTACAAATCTCACTTGTGATAGGTGTGGGGCATGTTGGAATTCTAGCCAGGTTAGTTGTTCTAGAGCAATGCTTTGATGGGTTTTATTTGGGATGTTTGCAGTGAATTTATTGATTTTGTTGTAACTATGTTAACCTGCTTAGATATTTTTTGGAGGTACTTAGTATTAGAGATGCATTTAATACTGTTAGAAGTAGAAGTGATTATGTGGTTAGAGTTTTAAGTTTATGAGTTAAAATTATTTGTTTTTCTATAGAACATCAAGCTTTTGGTTTGTTTTTGTAATGACAGAGTTTATGTGGCAGCCACATTTAAGTTTTTGATATATGATGACTCCTAACAGTTTGTTTTGGTTAACTTGTTCTATGGGTATGTTGCTAGATGAAGTCATATTAAAGCTAGAGTTAGTTTTATTTGTTGACTGACTGTCGAGGAGCATGAGTTTATAGCTTATAAACGAAGGGATTGTGATTAGCTCTAGGGAGGTCATTATCTCCCTTTACTCAGCCCCTCATTAGGCCAGTCATTGAATACTGTATGCCCAAAGAGATATCTTACTAAAAGGATACAAGGCCTAAACAATATGTCCGACATAGACAGACTCAAAGTCCTGTTACTTATCTCGATATCCTACAGACTGCTAGGAGATGACCTGTGTCTGGCATTCTTCAACCCAATACTGATGGGTTTACTTCACATCAACAAGTCAGATGGCATCAAAAATACTTGGCCTAGGGATCTAAACCTCTTCTTCAACATCAACAGAATGGTTTGGAGGGACAAGTATATTACACAGAGGATACTGCTGCTCTGGAACAAGCTTCCCGTTCACATAAAACAAAGTTCATCCCTGTCCTATTCAAGCACAACTTGGATCTATGGATAGGAAACAGAAGATTTACCCCAGGACTGCCTCCTGTACTACTAATGGACAGAGGCAGCTCTTAAATGCTTTATCCCATGCATGGGTCCCCTCAAATTATCTATGATATGATCCCAGTTATTCTCATTAGGATTAATATGTAATTATTGACCACTGAATGGGTAAGGCCAATCTCTAACCAAATAGGTTAGGTTAATTTGAGCACAAAAAGGGAAACTGGCTAGGCTTAAAATGGCCCTCAAGGGCAGCTAGCATATTACTTAGCTATGAATTGATGAATTTATGAGTTTCATTTTTTTTGCATTTAGTTTTGGTTAGGATTTGGCTAATCATTTTATAGTGCTGGAAAACTTGTTTGAATTTCGCTCTGGAGCTGGATTAAGGTGTTAGTTGCACATATGAGGGTAGAGTCATCTCTGTTTTAAATTAGGGTGGTATCCTCTACTATTCTGAGCACATCATTAATAATGATTTCAAATAGAAGAGGTCCTAAGACAGATCACTGTGCATACATACATACATACATACATACATACACACATACATACATACATACATAGACACATACATACATAGACACATACATACATACATGCATACATGCACACATACATACATACATACACACATACATACATACATACATACACACATACATACATACATACATATATACACACATACATACATACACACACATACATACACACATACATACATACATACATGCACACATACATGCATACATACATATACACATGCACACATACATACATACATACACACATACACACATACATACATACATACATACACACATACATACACACATACATACATACATACACACATACATACACGCATACATACATACATACATACATACATACATACATACAAATGTTTCAAGCAAGGGCATGAATGCCCTTCTAGCTTGTCAAACCACTGTAGTGCCTTGGGTGATATTTGTTAATGAGTAAGTGTCATTCTACCTAAATGATTAATTTCTATCAAAGTTGTAAGAAGTTGTACCAGTGAAACCATTTTGTAATTGTAGTTATAGTGCTCAGGTCTAATGTAGTGAGCCTGCTTTTCAGGAAATTGTATGAGACTGTGTCAAAAGATTTTGACAAGTCCAAAAAGAGAGATGCTAATATTTTTTTAGTTTATTTGATGGATGATGGAATGGAGGAAGGAAAACACAGCTGCATCTGTGCAATGGCCTGATTGAAAGCCATGCTGGGTTGATGATAGGAGGTTGCTTGCAACTGAATGACCTAGTATTTGTTTGCTTTTTCATTTTTCAGGGATTTTAGAGATTGGAGATAGAGTAGATATTGGTCTGCAGTTGCTAATTTTGTGCTGTGGACCTCCTTTATAGACGAGAATAGTGTAGGATTGTTTCCATATTCTTGGTTGTAATGTACATGTACGGACCTATTAATTTGAATACAGATGGAGTCAGCTGCTAAGTGAATTAGTTTGGTGGAATATTATCATGTACTAAAGTGATAGGGTTTAGATTCTCAAATAGTTTTTTTTTTTATTATCTCAGTGGCTACTGGATGCATGTGGAAGGGGCCACAGGTGAAATTAATTTGATGTGGGGTGGTATTTTGTTTTTTTTTTGGTTTATGGGGGATGTGGTTTTTGGAATAAAATAAAATAATTAATTTTGCAAACAATGCTGTAGTCAGATGCCCCTGGGAGATGGGCTGCTGTGACTATTTTGCCAGGTTTAGTTAATTTGTTTACAGTGTAGGAGAAAACTTTAGTGTTACTTTTATTTGCTGATTGTAATACATAGAACTTATTATTTTCTTTTTGTAGTGTATTTTCAATTTTATTTCCAAGATTTCAATAATGTGGTAGGTTACTAATGGTTTGCTCTGTAGTCCTTTTTTCCGTGTTTTTCATGTTTTGGGGTTAGCAATGGACCATGTGATGCTTTTATTTTATTTTATTTCATTTTATTTTTCTTCCTAAGTGTAGCGCAGAATATTTAGAAATGTACAGTGTAGAATGTTTAGAAATGTTTGGATAAATATCGTACTGGGACATGAAGAGGGAAATGTTTCAGAGGGGGTCAGTGTCGTTGCAGCAATGCATTGAAGTAGGCTTGAAAGTGCTTTTGAGCTCTGACCTACATGTAAGTTGTTTGTTTTTGTGATCAGCTGTTTGGAGATAAGGCGGTGTTCACTCAGTTTGTTGGTAGTGTGCCTGTGTTACTTGCATTCCTCTCAACTGTACAGATTTCCGCAGAATGTACAGATTTTTGCCTCATATTTTTGGTCAGTTTGTCATAAAATTGTGGTTTTATAGCAAACTAGTACCAAATCATTAAAGACTGAAGTTGGAAAATGACAGGGATTTGAGTTTCAGACTTCATACCATTCAGAAAATTCATGCTAATGCATAACCTGTTATTCTGTCAACATTCTAAGTTTGTAAGAGTAATATTGAAAAACTGTCCCTATTTTTGGGCCTTTGTCCCACTTTTATTTATGGCTTTGTCCAGATTTTTTGCTTTTAGAGGTAGAGAGGTATGGCTACTTGTGATTACAGTGTTTAGTGTTTGAAGCTAGTATGCAGTGACATTCATTTTGTTACACACCGAAATGTCCACATTAACCTCATGTACATCTACTATGTATGTCATGGGCAAGCTGTATATACTTTACACAATAATAAATATTAAAGCACACATTTAAAATATATTTTAATAATTATATTATTTTGTTGTGCTTTATATTTTGAATAATGTCCTTGTCAGCCCTTAAATCCTGTTAACCATGGAATACTTTAAGTATCACTCTGGTTTCCTCAATAATCTGCCATATCTAGAAAATGTAATCTCTTATTTTCACTAGAAATGTTACCTGTATGTTAAGATACTTCTTGTTGCATAACAGTTGTATTTTGAGACACAACCTAGGTGGTGTCTGTCGGCAGGAGGTGACCGTCGCAGTTTCTAGAGTTTGTATTTTCTTACAACAGGACTGGTTATGACACTTCGTGATACACTTCTTGGAGCTCTGACTTTGATGTATTTTCTTGTACAGATGTCTTACAATTTCTTCTACACAACTTTCCTTATTCACAGACTGCATATAACCTTCCTTCAGCTGCATTGCAAACAATTTTTGTTTCAGGTGGTGAAGTTTCCAATAACTTTTATACTTTTGCTGTTTCTGTATTCAGTAAATATGTTGGTCCATCTGCACTGTCTATCATATTATATGTCTGTCTTCGTTAATTACTTATTAGCATTTCTTTTACTTTATGCAGGTTTTCTCACATTAGCAATGCTCTGCCTTTCAAACAGCTGAGCTGGTGTAAGACCATCTGCCAGAAGTGGTGTACGCTGCATTCCAAAAGCGTTAGATGGCAGGCCTAGCTATTGATAGAGCTATTTTTCATTATATACTTCATAGTTTAGAGTGACAATTCTTTCTTCTAGTCCAGTAGAATGAGAATGATGAGGACCGATCATTACATGCCTGGGTTCTCAGTATTGCATTAACACTTAAGTATCTGACTTATATATTACAAATAATTTTAAGAAGAGGATGCCATTTCGAATCACCTGCCTTAAGAGTATAGACTCCAGTACTTTTTAGATACTGAGCAAAATGCACCTGTTTTCCTTAACTGAGAGCAAACATGCTCTGATAGGGTATTAATGTGCAGGAATTGCTCGGTAAAACAACAAGTCTGCTACTTTATAGCAGTATATTAAGTTGCTATGAAGCATGGACTGAAAACAAGCACGCAGCCATCATAATATTTTGAGCTCACTAAACATTGCTTTGCCATTTATCGAGCATAACATTTTAAAAAAGTAAATAAATATAAAAATAAATCAACTAGCCTAAGTAACTGCAGCAGCAGTGGCAAGGACGTTTACTTTCCTTTTTCTAAGCATGACTTAAAAAGTGCCCTTTAGAGTAGGGGAAAATAAAGAAAATATAATGCAGTTATGTGTGTGTGTGTGTGTGTGTGTGTGTGTGTGTGTGTGTGTGTGTGTGTGTGTGTGTGTGTGTGTGTGTGAGAGAGAGAGAGATAGAGGCAGAGAGAGAGAAAAACAGAGAGAGAGAGAATAAGCAAGATAAAGGGAGAGCACCCACCTCTCAGTTTCTTCTTCACTCAAGAATCCAAGTCAGAATTAGAGGAATCATATTATCTGAACACTAGTAATAAAAAAAACTAATGAATAAAAAAACTAATAAAACTGTATTGTCTGAATGCCTGGGTTTACTGACTGACCTTAATCCTTTGTGATTTACCAGAAGATAAAATGCTACTGAGGTAAACATCAAGAGTATGAGATAAAATCAGTGATATTCTTCAAAATCAGAGACAACTCAGACGCATGGAGGGGTGCAGTGACTTTCAGTGCATGTATTATTTTTCATATGTTAATTAAAATACAACATCTGAGGTGTATTAAGTCAAGAAAGGGGTGTAATTGTTGGGTACATTTGTATGTCTGAGGGGCCACTAAATACTAAATTACATATTTTAGATGCAAACTACTTCCTCTAAATAACTATTATATGTGACCCAAAAACTTAGAAACAGTAAGAGGAACTATTTTGTAATAAAAATATAACAAAAATGTGTATACTAATAAAAAACAAATATAAAACAATTTAACAGATAGTTCATTACTTGAGTGCAATAATTCCATCCAGGTTTAACACTATAGAGGAAATTGTGGACCTTCCTGGGTGAGGACATCAGCTGCTGCAACCCTTAGTGGTCTGATATTTCCGCAATATTACACACCTTGTCAGGCATTGTTGCTTGTATACATATTTGCATACATTATGACTGCTAGTTAGACTATTTTATGATACTTGAAATTATAACATATATATGGTAGCCATAGTTTCTTTTTTATACAAGCTAAAAATAGTTACACTAACATTTCTTTCCTGGAAATCACAAAGTAAATATCTGCCTATCTATATGTCTTTCCCTATAGCCATATCTGGCTGTCTCTCTAGATATCTTTCTCTCTAATATATATATATATATATATATATATATATATATATATATATATATATATATATATATATATATATATATATATATATGTGTGTGTGTGTGTGTGTGTGTCTGCCTGTTGTTCTTTTTCTGTCCTTTCAGTTACTTTTCCTGGATGTGATTCATGCATTTTCTTACACATTTGTTTGCTTAGTGAATTGAAGACCGTTTTAGCAGCTTTGCTTACCAATGATTTTTGCTCCAAACAACAGGTTAATGTAATATCTTTCAGTAGATTTATTTCAAAGTCAGTGTCATTTCATTTCTGAAATACTTTAATTTCTGTCATTGATCACTGAACTCTTTCTCAAAGAATTTCTAATGTTTCTTTTCTGGTAAACAGAGGCATAGCTAGCTATTTTTACATCTGGTGATATCTCCCAATCTTGTATCCTTTCCCCCAGAAATAACTCTTTTCAGAATTCGTAAACTGAAAAAAAAAATGTTTTCTTTTTTTAAACTGTAGCAAACTACTTGTTATATTCATAGGTCAAAACCTGCTAAGAGGCCAGCGTAGAACACAGACCATAACAAAGTGTGAAAACAGTCAAAATGTGCATCATTTTATTTCAGCAATGCATGAAAAGCATACCTTGGCCATGTTCATGGCCTTTAAACCAAAATATACTATATGTAAGTAATAATACACACACTCACATGCAGTCACAGACATTTACATATATACACACACAGATGTAGAAGCAAAGGACAATGGCTCACCCATAAAGAAAAACTCAGGCACACACACAAACAGATACATGCACACACAAAGAAGTAAATTCACTGTCAGTATAATTTATGTATTTCTTTATTTATTCAGAATAAAACATCTGAGGATACCTTGTCAATTAAGTAGTTCTAACTGCATAAAGTTGCAGACGGTCACACACAAAGTTGCAAAGGCACAGATACACAGGTGGCCCACCACGTACCCAGTCACAGAAGCTTACCCGGCAATTAGTGCCACTTTATTGAATCAATACTCCTCAGATGTTTCATTCTGATTCGCTGAAGGAAGAAATGCATACATTGTACCAACAGTAAAGTCACTGCTGTCATACACATACAGTCCATCACACCCTCCCTTTACATAGATATACAATGTTCTCAACTATCCTTGACTTTGCTTAATGTTCCTGATTTTTTTCTGATATTTCTATCGGTTCTTCAGACATTTTTCACATACTGAGGAATGCAGTCCTGAAATAATCACATTTTGAGTTTTAGGTATCATAAAATTTATGCTAAGGCAAAATATGTTATTCTTTCAAATTTCAAAATATATAACAATGTGTAAAACCTGTCTGATATGGGAACTTTGTCTCCAGTTACTTTATTTAAATTTTGTCTTTGTCCCCCAGTGCTTGAGTCAAGACATTGTCAGCCATTTAAATACACACCATACCTCTCAAGTGTCCACATTTTTGCCTCATATTTGTGGTATTTTCCTCATAAAATCTATGATTTTTAGGCAAACCACTGAACGCTGAAGGCTCTAAATAATTACATGCATTTGAGTTTCAAAGTTTATATATTACAGAAAATGCATGCTAACACAAATCCTGTTATTCTGCCAACTTTGTAAGTTTATAAGAGCAATACTTAAAACTGGATCCTTTTTTGGGTCTTTGCCCCCCATTAATTAAAGCTATGTCCAGTTTTCTTGTCGTAAGAGGATGAGAGCTATGACACACACACATACACACACACACACACACACACACACACACACACACATATATATATATATATATATATATATATATATATATATATATACACACACACACACACACACACACACACACACACACACTCAACCTTGTCATACCTCCTAACTGCCTAGAATTTTTCAGTTTCCAGATTTTTGCCTCATATTTTTGGGCTGTTCCTCATAAAATATGGATTTTTTTGGCAAATCTCAGAGAAATGAAGTAATAAGATAATTACAGAAATTTCAGTTTCAGACATCATACCCTTCAGAACATGCATGGTAACACAAAACCTGTTATTCTAGCAACTTTCTAAGTTATAAGAGCAATATTTAAAAAACTCCTCCTATTTTTGTGGCTTTGTTCCCGCATTATGTTTGGCTATTCTTTTTGCCTAGATGTCTTATTCTAAGAGGCTGAGAGGTATGTCACTTGTTTGTAATGGAGCTGATGTCCCTGTAAAACTCCCTCCCCCAAATTCGATTATAAGCAAAACAGGAGGCAGCAGCTCCACATTGAAATGTAAACTCTTTCAGAATGTTTTATCAGAGATGAATCTAGCTATTTTGGTGACCTCTCCTTCTTCTTCTTCCAAGTTTACTGGTAACACTTGCCTTAAAAGATGCTTGTCATCATTACCCATGCATCCAAACCTCAGATGTTTCTTAAGGTTCTGTGTGTCTGGATCACATTATCAGTTATCTGCCTTACCCTCTGGATTATCCACTTCACCAAGAGTGTTCTCAAAATGTCTAGCTCAAGATATAGCTCATTGCAGGCTACAGGGTATCTACATTTTCCCATATGTACACAGCTTATCTTTTCAGACCTTTTTCAAAGTATCAGGATTTTCTGTTTTGGGTGAGAGATCTCTTAAACACGCCGTGATAACAAGAGAACATTCAAAACGTTTTTCTTGAATCTTTCCCACAGGATTGTGTTCCTGGGATGTCAACTAGACACTTTAGTTCATACAGCTTTTCTTCTACAAGAAAAATAGATCTTTACCTAGATCTATTTCTAAGGGTTTCCACTCAGACTTTGGCCGTTGCATGGAAATACCTCAGGATTTTGGTACTATGATTATCATGATACCACTGGCAAGACTCCACATGAGAAAGATACAGTCGTATCTGAAATTTCATTGATCACAACATCAATGCCCTTTTTCTTTTCAAATCAGAGTGCTGGGATTTGTCAGAATAAAAATCTTTTGGTGGGGACAAGAGATATCATTAAATCCAAGTCTTGCCATTTCACAGCCCACTCCAAATCAGTAAGTCACTAGAGATGCCTCAGATTTTGCTTAAAGAGGAGTTTCAGGAGAAATTTGGGACATCAAGAACAGACACAAGCATATAAATATCAAGGAGATGCTTGCCATAATTAAGGCACTCAACTCTTTGAACAATCTTTGGCTCTGGGACCACTTCAAAGCATTGTGGTACATCAACAAGAAAGGGGGAATCAGGTTGTACCCCCTTTGCAGAATAGCCATGTTAGCTTGAGATATAACTTCACTCCACAGTCTCATTCTACAGGCATCCTACATTCCTTCAGAGAAAATCTGTGTGGCAGTCAAGCTGACTAGGATCAGGATAGACCTTCACAAATGGAAACTAAATCAAAGGGTCTTCCAATATTTGATCCATCTGTGAGAAGTTCCTCAACTATACCTCTTTGCCTCCTGTCAGAACAAACCACTGACAAGATGCTAGTACAGGACTCCATGCAAGAAGGCCTGGAAGACAGATGTCTTTTCCTTTCCTTGGACAGGAATGTTCCTGTATGCTTTTCCACCCTTTCCACTACTATCCAGGGTACTTCTGAAGATTCAGACGGAGTCTCCCAAAATCATTATGGTGACTCCTTTCTGCCCAGGCAGCTATGTTTCTTCCTTCTTTTTGAAATAGCCATGGGCGATTACCACAAGCTTCCTCACAGACTGGATCTACTCACACAAGAACAAAGTTGTTTGATACATCTCAACATAAATCAACTTGAATTAACCACCTGGATGACAGAGTCTTAATTCCTTTTAGGAACCTGTTTACTGAGGACATGCAGCAGGCACTAATGGAGGCAAACAAAGCCTGTTACTCAAAAATCATATATTAGCAAATGGAAAAGGTTATCTAGTTGGTATCAACAACATAACCAACATCCATTCTGGGCTAGTTGTTATCTGGTTCTACAATATTTGTATGAGTTGCTATCCTATAACTTTTCTTATGCCTCTATCAAGGGTCACATATCAGCCATTTCAGCATGTCTGCAGGAATTTGCATAAGAACCTCCAAGAAAACTAGTGGCCACTCCATGGGATCTTAATTTTGTGTTAGGGAAGCAAATATTTGCTTCATTTGAATCAGCTACTCTGACTGACATAATTTTTTTAATATCGAAACAGTTTTATTAATTGTTTTGACCTCTGCAAGAAGGATATCTGACTTGTAAGTTCTTATAGTGAATCAATCCTATTTCATTTTTCATAGGTACAAGGTTTCTTTGAGAACTAATTCTTCTCTTATGCTTAAAGTGGTATCTGAGTTTACTTTAAGCCAAACTATCTTCCCATTTTTCTGAACTTAAAAATGGGAGAGAAGGAATACTGCATACCTTGGATATCCACAGACCTCCTGGGTACTATCTTGACAGAATTAAATGTTTCAGAGCTTTGGATCAATTTTTCATTTTTAGTGAAGGTAGGAAGAAGGGGCAACCTGTGCCAAAACAGACTAAATCCAAATGTTGTCTAAGGCTATCACCTTTTGTTATACATACCATAACAAAACTACTCCAGGCAGGTCAAGGCCCACCCTATCAGGGCATTGGCTTCATCTATGGCTTTTGGAAAGGGTTGGATTCTAGAAGTATTCTAAAAGCTGCTACTTGGTCCTCTGTAAATTGTTTTACAAAGCACTATAAGCTTGATTCCTTATCTGGGTCCAGATCAAGCTTTGCTAGGACCATTCTCCAGGCATCCCTGGATTCTTTCTCTTCCACCTCCCAAATGCAGTTAGCCAATTTAACCTACCCATATAGCTAAGGCTACTGCAGCAGTGATCAATATGATAAACATAGTGCAGTTGTGTAAGTAAAACTTACCATAACAATAGATGTTAGAATGATCAGTGCTGTAATAGCTACTCTCTCCCTCAATCTCCCTTGTTTTTGATTTATTATTTTTTTTAATGCCAGGGTGTGGAAATGTATTTTTTTGTTGTTCCTAGCATTGTTTTTTCAGGACTCACCATCTGCTTTTGACTATCAGCATCATTCCCCATTTTTAATTACTTTGCATCCTTTGATATCCATTAGTGGCTATCTCTGATACAGCATTTTAAAGAATGCTTGAATAACAGGCTTGAAAATTCAGCTGAATTATTTGTTCTTTTCAAAGTAACACATGTAGTTCAGTGTTCAAGAGAGAGAATTCTGATCCATGTGATTAATAGGTATTATTTGGAGTAAGATAGTCTGTGCTGCATTAAGAGTTTTTAATATGTAACTAGGATTAGAGTCATTGAGAGTACTTATCCTGCCCTAACTCACTGACTTGTCTCAACAAAACACTGTATGCAATGCAAAAATGATGTAATAAAACACCAGAAGAAACATGCACTTTTACAGAAAATTCAGAGTAAAACTGCAAAAGGAAATGTTTACAGAAAATAAGAATAGCAAGATAAAATATTTTCTTTCTTTGTGGCACTCAGAGTTTGATTAAAGGGAAGGACAACTAATTTGTAATAAGAAAGTATGAGTTTGCATCTGAAAAACTAGCTTGAATTCTGTGCTTTGTGTTCAGACTCCATGCTATACATTTACTGGGACATGATGCTGGCAAATAAGGCACATTTAAATGCCAATGTTTAATAGCCACTGTTTTCTTGGCTCTATAGTTGGAATAACTGACCTAACATAATTACTCTGTCACTTAGTAGCCTTCATGATGTAACAGATGATGAGATACATGCACGAAAGAAAGAAAGGCAAACAGAAATAAATTCAGACATAAAAATGGAATAATTATTAAATGATGTTTTCTTTCTTTTCTTTTTTTTTTTTTTAAATAGCAAGCCTTTAATGTAAGCGCTTTCATGAAAGTCAATACCCCCACTTCTTCAGACAACTTTACAACAGAATTATCAAGCTTTATTTATTTATATATATTGTTTTTCAAACATATTTTGATTGAATTTTTCAAACTTTTCAAACATACAAAGGAAAACCTGTAAGTCATTACAGGAAGCAGTAAAGTATAGGTATATATGTAACAGTTAGTACAAAAACTATGCATTTATAAAACAGCAGTTATCTTACAGGGAAACTTACATCTTAGAGACCAATATAAGCAGTAAAGACCCCCAATAACCTATTACAGTCAAAGTCTAGAGATACAAATGGAAAGTGGCTTGGAAGGAAGAATATGACTGTTTTAAGAAGAAAGAAAAGCGGTAAGGAGGGTATAACCATAAAAAAACAACTATTTACATCATGTACTTCTATTTATACCATATTTACACCATGGATGGCAGAGGATAACAAAATAATTTGTAAAATCAAAAGTTACCATGTGATGGTAATAATGTCTAATGGTTATAGGGCCAGATATGATACTGATGGAGGATTTCCTGGAATGTAATGTTAGTGACCCACATTTTGGAAGATTATTTAGTTTGGATTAGGTCAAAAAGTCTACACCAGTAATTCTGAAAATATTATTTTTTCTTTTTGTTATTATTGCATAACTTATATGCAGATATATATCTGATTGACATTAATATAAGGTTTTCCCAAGTTATTGTTGGGGGATTGACCCAATTCTTGGCTATAAAATATTTGAGAAGGGCGCAGGCTGTAACACAGATATGCCGATGGATACCCTTAAGAGATTTAGGAATTATATTTAAAATCATGGTTTGCCAACAGAATGTGGCTTTTTCATATCCCATTTTTTCCAACTGAGTTCTGAGAGAACACCAAAGTTTGTAAATATTCTTACAGCTCCAAAAGATGTGAAGTATATCTACATGTGGGAGGGAACAGAACGGACAGGTTAGGTTTTTATTGTATCCGAATTTCAGTAAGACTGCTGGGGTATAGTAGGAATTGTTGATTATCATAAGCTGGGTGTAAATTAGGTTTTTGAAGGGGGTTAGATTCAGGGTATTATTGATTGCTTCGCACTTAAACTCCGTAGAAATTTCTCCTTGTATACTGTCCCGATATTTGGAAAATAGTAGTGAATGATCATACTTAATGCTTGACACAAGTTTATAGGTATTCAAAATCATTTTGTTCCGTAGGGAAAGTGATTTAATGATAGATTGTGATACTGTAATGTCTTGCTCCTTCACTCTATAGTTAGAGAATTTTTGTTTTATAAGTGAGCTAATTTGTCTTAAGTTAGGATCATATTTGTTAGGAGCACCAAATAAAGTTTTGACCTCAGCAACATTTTTGGAGTTATAAAAGTGCCAAACTAAGGCTTTCTTAACAATAGGGAAGTTTGTTAGATCAATCATTTTATTATTGATTTTTAAGTTAGGGTTTAGGTGAATAGGTTGGAGAAAGGGAATAGTATTGTGCAATTTTAAGGAAGTCATCAAAGTTTGAAAGATGCAAATTCTGTTCTTTAGTGTAGGCAAGATCTTGAACTTGTAGTCACCATCAGGTGCTAAAAAAGGGACAGCATATGGATTGAGTTTTAATGAATATATATAGATGCACCAGATTTTGATCCAGGTTGGGTACCAAGATTCAGCAGAGGGATCATAACAGGCTATTTGAATTAGATGGCTAGCATTAATGATGTGGTAATATAAATTAAAGTCTGGGAGACTTAAACTGCCTTTGTTCTTTGGGGTAATTAGATTCCTGTATGATATTCTGGTTGTTTTAGGGAACCATAAAAACTTTGAGATTGTGGTTTTGATTTTTCTGAAAAAATTTTTTGGAACATTTAAGAAGATGGAGTTAAGATGAAAAAGGATTCTAGGCAAAATATTCATTTTAATGATAGCAGATTTTGATAGCAAAGAAAGATTGATGTTTTTCCATCTAGTTAGATCATTATTTATCTGATCCCAGACTCTATATAGGTTTGCTTTTATTAGTTCTTGGTGAGGGTGTGTGAAATTTATTCCTAGGTATTTAAGTGTATATTTGAGAGGAATGTCAGAAAGGGGGAAGTAATATTCTAAGTGGTTTGCAGGGTTTAATGGAAATATAGATGATTTTGCAGGGTTTCATTTATAATTAGCAGCCTCAGCAAAAAGATTAATAGAATTTAGAATTTTATGAAGATCGGTGTTGGGAAGCTCAAAATAGATGTTTAGGTCATCTGCAAATGCAGAATAATTTATATCAATGTTGAAGACTTTTGGGATATGGTGATAAGTCTTTTGTTTAACCCAGAGAAGGAAAGGTTCCAGATATAAATTGAAAAGATAAGGTGAGAGTGGGCAGCCCTGCCTAGTGCCATTGGTAATTTTAATAGTGCGTAATAAAGTTTTATTTATATACAGGGAAGTAGAGGCATTGTTATAAAGCATCTTAATAGTGTTGATAATAAGATCAGGAAAGTTAAAGAATTTCATGGTTAGGTAAAGGAAGTTTAGATCAACGTTATCAAAGGCTTTGGTAGCATCTAGGGTGAGTGCATAACGCGGGTGGTTATCACTTTTTAGAAACAACATTAATGTGTTTAAAGTAAGAGTATTGTCACACAGCTGCCTCTGTTTCATAAATCCCAATTGTTCAGAAGAAATTACTGTAGCTATAACTTTCTGAATTCTATTAGCAAAAATGGTAGATACGATTTTGATATCAACGTTAATAAGCACGATGGGCCTATAGCAGAGAGGGTTGGACTTGTCAGAGTTTGGTTTTGGGATGAATATTGTTTTCGAATTGTTCATATACTTATCAGTAATCTCTTTCGAGATGATATAATTATACATGGCAAGGAGAGTTTTAGAAAGGTGGCGACTAAAAGTTTTATAAAATTCTCCTGTAAAACCATCACGACCTGGCGCCTTATTTGGTTTAAATTTTTTAATAGCTAGCATTATTTCATTCAGTGTTATGGGGCTGTTTAGAAGGGTGTTTTGCGCAAAGGATAATTTTGGAACAGATAGTTCATTTAGGAATTTTTTGTGCATTTCATTTGGGGTCTGGTTTTGGGGATTATAGATTTCAGTGAAGATATTTACAAAAGAGTTAACAATATCTTCATTACTGTATAAGTTTTTCCCTTTGTATTTTATTTCATTAATATAGTTTAGTCCCTCTTTGATGTTTATGAATCCAGCTAGTGTTCTGGAGGGGGGTTGGGCCCATTCCGAATATCTGTAAAGGAGTTTGAGTTCTACCAAGGATTGATTTTGTAAGTGAAATGAGTACATTTTTTTTGTATCTCATGTAATTTCTTTTCCAGTTCAGGAGAAAAATCCTTTTGTAGTTGTGCATCAGTCATCTTTTGCTCATTGTTGAGGTTATTGATGTACAATTTCTCTTTTTTTTTTATAATAAGATGATTTTTGTATGAGTATTCTTCTGATGACCGCTTTGGCCGTAGCCCATTGGATATCTAAGGGGATGGTGGATAAACAGGATTCTGCATCAAATTGTTTCAGATAATCATTAATTTCCTGCAGAACATCTTCTTTTTTAAGAATGTTACTGTTTAGTGACCAAGTGGGACTACTACCATTGCGATTCAGGTGGTGAGTGGGATTAATACAAAGGGAGACATTCGAATGGTGGGATATACATCTAGCCTCAAGGGCAAAGTTTGTAATTTTGTTTGAAAAGATATCAGAGACCAAAAAATAATCAATTCTGGACCAGACTTTGTGCGAAGCCGAATAAAACGTGAACTTATTTAGCTCTCTGTCATGGTTAAATATTAAAAAAGGGTCAACTAAGTTGAAGCTATTTATCAAATCCTGAATAGATGCAGTTACTTGCGAGGGCTGTTTCCTGTTTTTATTTGAACTATCATTCAAGGGGTCCATGAGTGCAATCCAATCACCACCAATAATGAAAAGATGATTAGGAAATTGAAGTAGTAGATTATGTATTTCATAGAAGAATAAGTGCTGGTTTGTACAAGGGCTATATAGGTTTAAGAAAAGTATAGGGTATTTTACCTAAGGGTATGGGCAGGAAAATAAACACCATCTACCATTCGGGTCAAATTTAGTATTTAGCACTTCACCAGGAAAGAATTTTTTAATTATTATTACAGTGCCTTTTGATGCAAGACTATTCCCCGTTGATATCACAAGTTTAATCCAATTTCTTTTTTTAATATTATCCCATTGAACATTTGTCATATGGGTCTCCTGTAAAAAGATGATGTTGGATTTATCCTGAAAAATCAGGTGCATAACTAGTTTCTTTTTTTTTTGGTTTCTTGAAGGCCATTTACATTCAAGGAATTCACGCTAATCATCATAATTAGATTCAAAACGTAGATACATGCTAGGATAAACTAAGAATAAAGCCCTACTAGGGATGGTGCAATTAGTAAACACATTTGTTATATATGACAGAAAGTGTAATGTGGCAATAAATCATATTCTGGCATCCATGCTCCTTACCGTAACCCCTGTGCCTAACCACCTGTCTCCCTGAATCATTTTTGAGAAAGTTCTAGATAGATACAAGTGATCTGTTTTTAAATATTTTTCCTTATGAAGAATATGACAAGAACAGAGCAGGGAGACATATAAACTAACATCAATAGTCCAAGCGCCAACAAACATTGGACAACTACACCACCATGCCACTCCCAAAAATGTTAAAGAATATTGAAAAACATATGTACATAGAATGGACAGTTAAAGGCAAAGTGACATTCGAGTCAGGAGTTAAAGGAGATAATAAAACAATTCCACCATAAGAACATAATACATCCAGCATTTTTTTAAATTATTGACTTCAAAAATTTCCATGTAAATAGGCAAGTGAGGCTGGAGTAATATAAACAATAAAAGTTACTAAGTAATTGAAACCAACACACTTTATAACCAGAGCTATTAATAACCATTACAGCAGATAGTAACACAGGTTCTATTTATAACTGGCATAGCAGTAAGTACCATAATATCCTAATAAATACATTGTTTACCTATCTGGATATCTAACTGGGTTTACTACATATGCATTACACACAAAATTACATAACAGTAGGATTAGAAAAGGAAAGACAAAAACAAGAGCATTGATTGACACCTAAGCAGTTAATTGGATTTTCACTAAATGCAGTTCACAATAAACTACATAACTCATATATCATCACTAACCAGCAAAAAGCACAGTTTAGCCAGCCTTTTTTGCAAGCAAGCAAGTTTTAGCAAGCTGGCTAATTAAACCAAGCATAAGCATACAGCATATCGACCCACAGTAGTGGTGCTGCGGTAGCATTGTCACCTCACAGCAAGACGCTGTTGCGTTTGATTCTCAGAGTGACTTCTGTGTGGAGGCATGCATGAATGGGTGTGCCTTCATTGAAGGTTGTGTGTCAGGGCTGGTAACCCGGCACGTAAAAATCCACTACCAAACATTAGCGGACTGGAGTTCTGCTGTGGCGACCCCTAACCGGGATAAGCCAAAAGAGAGAGAGATAAGCATACAGCATATCGAGCTCACTATATCTGTAGATCCACCTTCATTAAGAGAGAGAACAAGACATCCATATCCTGCATTTCCAGTAAAGAATTGGAACATCATGATCCATGAATCATGACTGAATCATGGCGAAAGTAGTCAAAATGCTAATTTGTGTTACCATGCAACAACAGATAGTAAACAGGCAATTGTCTTTACCTGTCTTTAAATAGATAAGCTCTAACTGAGCATACTGCTCTAAAGGGAGGTTAATGAAGGTGGTAATTATAACAGGAAGAAATTACAGGTTAAATATATACGTAACTTTTGACAATTGCATAGGCTTTTTATTTTACTCACAGAGTCTGAGTTTATATCACTCAAACACACACCTAAATACTAAATAGAAAACTAAATGTGAACACATAAAATATTGTTTTTGATAAACTGAAAGGCACAGAAAAGCATGTCTGAAGTATGGCAGTGTAATTTTGGAACATGCCCAGCAGATGGCAGCTACTATACAGTTTGATATGAAAGACTTTTGGCAAACTGATGTACTTGTATTGCTAGAAAAAAATCTATATTGTAATATATTCATTACTTAAACAAAAGATTAGTCTGCTAAATTACCCTGAACAGAGTCCTTTATAGTTACCCCCATCCTGAAGTGTCCAGATAGTGTTGTTTTAGATCCATTTCTTCTTCCCTGGGCTCTAATTCATGATATTAGCATTCCCAGAAATGCACTGCTTCTTCTTCTTCTTCTGTTGCGACCTCCGACCTCGTGACATCATTGGCCGGCGTTCCTGTTGCAGTCTGGGTAATGGAATGTTGAAATGGCCCTGGGAGCTTAGGGAACCCTCGTGGAGCTCTAAATAAGGTCTCAACAGGCCACATTAGGCCTCGTGCACTGATACAAATGGGCCAACATATTACTGAAGAGCTAGAAAGGAAAATAAAAACAAAAAAAAAATGCCAGGACATCCAGATGATGGTAAAAATAAGCTGGGAAGATGACAGGGTAAGTTAGAATCAGTTAACAGTGTTAGAAAGCCAGCAGAGATAGGTTTTTGTAGGTGTATTCATCTTAGTTATACTATTTGTTAGTCTTAACAGTAATTCATAGCTTTTAAGCATATACTGTATTATCTTGATTATATTATTTTACTAGCTTTAACAGTATAGCTAGTTAAGCCGGTAGTTCCTTGAAAGCTTGCATAAATACTTTTTTTGCTTCATCTTCAGAGTGTATTAGGAACTTCTGATCCCCATAGCTGAAGGAGAGGATGGCTGGGTATTTCATCTGAAAGCGTAATTTTTTTTTTTGACTAACAAAGCACAAAAAGGAGCTAGAGCTTGTCTTTGAGCCTTAATGGGTTGGAGTAAATCCTGTGCTATTGTAATCCTGTGACCTCTCCATGAAATGTTACTTTTCTTTTTTACAGCCATGAGCAGTGTGGTAACATGTGCAGCATTTAGTAGCTTTGCATAAATCTGCCTAGGGACACCCTCATCTTGTGATCTTCGTAATGCTCTATGAGCTCTTTCAATAATAATTTCTTTAGCTAAGATTTTATTTTCAATAATGTGTTCAAAAATCTCAGTTAGTATGACTGGTAGTTGGACTTGGTCAAACTTTTCAGGAATGCCACGCATTAGAATGTTGTTTTTCCTACTGCGTGCTTCTAAGTCTATTATTTTTTGCTATAAGTCACTAATAATTTTGTCATTTGTATTTACTTTGGTTTGTAAATCTTGTATTTGCTTTGAATTCTACTCAGTTTTCTTGTTAATAAGATTAATTCTGGATATAATTTGGTATAGATTAGAACCAAATGAATTTAATTTGTCTGAGAATAATTTGAAATCTTCATGCAAGGGCTGTAATGCTGTTTTAAGGTCATCTATTGAAAGAACAGTCTCACCTTTAGATTTAGCAGCTCCTTTATTTGAATCCTGCGTTGATTTATTTATTCTCTGCCTCTTAGCTGTTACATCCTTTTCAGGTGACATTAGAGAAGAGAGTTTGGTTTTAGAAGTTATAACATCCATGGATTCTTGTTGGTTAGCCATCACTGGGTGGATTAAAGTGTAGGTTTAGACCACAAGGGGGTGACTTAAAGAATTCTCCTTTAACTTTTCTTGTTTAGAACTCAGAACTCAGTCCTTCAGAGAAAAGGATGCCACCATGTGGCTGCGGCCTTCAGCCAGTCACTAGAGGTAAGCTCTTGAAGAAAAAATGATAAAATTTTACTTTTTAGAGCAAAATGTTGCTATAGGTCTTTTCCATGAAGTGCAGTTTAGAAGAATACTCCTTTCCTGTTCAATTTGGTGCCAGATGCAGGTTTTTTTTGAGCGGATAGATTTGGTTGATACAGGAGAAGCAGAAAGTATGTGTTCAGTGCTCGGCAGCCATCTTGAACTCCGATGTTTTCTTTCTTAATGTGGTGTGTTTAGAGTTGGATTACAGGGAAGGAAAATCACTTTCTGGAATGAAACACTTGACATTTAGGTGAAGTTCTCCTTTACACTTTTCCTTCAGGTGTAAGCAATTAGCATTGATGTCTTTTAAGAAGTTTTGTCAAATTTTGCGGAGTAATGCAAGTACAGAGTTTGTTTTACTTTGCCAAACTATCCATACTATTCATCATTCTGTTGTCTGTTTTTTGTTGATAGCTAGGCTCCCCATTCCCTTCATTTCCTGTGTAGTTTTACTTCTGAGTTCTACAGGTACATTTCTGAGCATGTACAGGTTTTATTTATATGGTATATTATTCTGGCAAAATGATTATGCCTGTGAAGACCCTTTTTTACTCATGCACATATTATTGTTATATAATTCCACAGTATTAGTGCTTTTTGGGTAGCAGTGCATTATCTATGCATGCAGCCTTTTTATAACACACTTTTGTTTAATTGTTCATAACTTGTCATAAGGCACGTGACCCAAACTTTTAGAAGAATTATTTTCTTTAAACTATTTACATATATATCTTTTTCAGAAATACCCTTTTCTTGCAGTACTGACTAAGAGATATGGTTTCTTGCAACATTAATTAAAAGATATATAGTACTTCCTCTTATACTTATAGCTGCACCAACTGAGACCATAATTAAAATGATACAAGAAGTTTGACCTCCATTTTGGTCTTCACTTTTTTTTTACAACTACTACTTTTACAGCACATCTTGCCATTATTTTTCTTTACTGCCAAATTATTTGACTCATGTATTCTGGGATGACAATAACTACTGATTTTTTTTTATCTGAATGCTACATCTTATCTTTCCTTTCATCATGAAAAAGTAAAAACATTCAGTACTTTTCTGTGTCTTCTCTACAGCGTGTAGAAATGCAGTACTCTGACCTTCTTCAGGCCTTAGAGGTAATCCATTTTCAGTGAATAAATCACTAATCCGTTTTCAGTAAATAAATCCAAGTTTCCACACAGAGAGGGAATTCAGTGAAGGTACGTTTTTCAGTCATGGCAGATATTTTACCACTCTTTGACACTGTGTTACGTCAGGACATAGTTTAATAAATAGAATATAAACCTGCCATTGTTTCCAAAATGGTCAGCCATGATCTCCAGATTTCACAACTATCCAAGTTTCACCTCTGCCAACACACTTTTGTTTGG
Organism: Protopterus annectens; assembly: GCF_019279795.1. Lineage (NCBI taxonomy): Eukaryota > Metazoa > Chordata > Ceratodontiformes > Protopteridae > Protopterus > Protopterus annectens. Next base: position 946,988,912 of record NC_056730.1, read on the forward strand.
TTTCATTTGGTTTTATTTACCCAACTGCTCTGAGTTAGTGATACGGTACTATGATCAGATTGCTAGCTGTAACCACTTTATTAATATTTTCAAAACATGGATTCAAGAAATTTACCTAGAGTAAAGCTTGAGTGATGAATCTTCAACAATATTGCTTATATCCATTCTGAGAACACATTAACAGATTGCTAGAATTGGTGACCTGATCAAACTTCTTTGTCATATGTGGTGTTTTATGTTCTCCAGTGTAGTACAAATTACAAAAGGGTAGGAGTATGATGTGCATAATAGCTTTAGAAGCTATTAATACACTCGGTGTTGCCATTCAAAGAAGCACACAGAAGTGAAGTGTTCCTTTGATGAATGAACATCTTCAAAAAGTTTTGCACATTTCACTCTACCTCAGTTTTAATGTGGGACAGCAGAGAGACTACTACAGTTTTTAAAGTTGTGAAACTACTTCAGATAGTTTTCTGGTGCCTGTTGCTAATGTTCTTATATGGTACTAGAATGTAACAGTACTAAAAGATGCTTAACAAAATTTGCTATGAGCCTATCTTGCATCAGAAGAGTGCCTAACAAAGCAGTCTTCTTCTCAATTTCAGAAGTGTCACAGAACTCCATGTACTACAAAGGGTTTAACCATGTCTCGCCCTCTCAAGCTATACATCTTGAGGAGCTCCATAGTTATTTCCATGGGATTTTTCTACTAATGATGCTATTTGAAAATAACCTGCTTGATATGTACTAGTTATCCAGTATTATTCAAAATGTTGTTGGCATCACTTTATAATACTTATTTATATAAATAATCTTAATTAACTCACAATGACTAAATTGAAGACTATAGCCATAAGCCAAATACCAAATAAATGAAACATGTGAGCTAAGATCTTGTATGCAGTCTTCATCTCAAACCCCAAAACATCCCAGACTATGAAATAAAGATGGAAATAATATACTAGAATTACATTTACAGTTATAGCTGCAAGTGTTCATTGTTACACATCCCTGAAGACTGATCACCACATCGATACAACATTCCAAGATATCAGTTGTAAATTAGCTTCGCTTTACCAAAAACTGCCTTAAACTGGCAACTAGACTTACGACTGCGTCTTCTTCCTTTGGACCATACTGTTCTACTGCTTACTCTTCTCTAATTATCTTAGTTCCCCACTAAGTGACAAACTCCATCCACCACCGTATATCACTCAGATATAATTGGTTTGAGCTAAAAAATAAACTCTGCTACACAATACAGACTAGTGCTCAGTTGATACTACACAACCCATAAAAATGCCCTAGCTTAAATATGTTCATTTATAGTAAAACCTCAATGGACCATTTGATCATCCAGTAAAATCCCTGCTAAATATCTCTGCTTTAACAACCATAATGGGGACTCACATGTTTCTGTTCTAGTATCAAAAGCCTGCAGTATCCTCCAACTTTCTCTTCTAAAGCATAGTTAATACTCTTTCATTCAAGGCTACTTTTAAGGAGCCACTTAATACAAAATTGGTGCTGGAGTCACTATTCCACTGCCACTCTAAATAATTCATCCCCACAACTGCTTGAGGTTTCAGTTATGTATTTATGTATTTATTTAATTTATTGTTCATTAAGCACATGGATAGATTTGTGCAAGCCCCCTTCCAACGACTGACTAGGATATAATACAGTCACAAAGGCAAGTGTTTACTAGCAGTGAGTAGAAAATAAAGACAAGGTGGATCAACAATCTTGGCAACATATGACTAAAAAATAATATGCTCTCCCCAGCCTAACACTTTGCCTCCATTCTCCAGTGTTCACACGCCAATTTCACTATAGTCCTTCTTCCCTACTTAATACCCACCTTTAACAACTATGAGACCTTTGCTACGGCACCTAAAACTCCCACAGATAAGAACAAACAGCGGACCTTTCTGCACCTGAATTCTTGAGAGAATATCTCTGCTAGATTAAAGTTTTCACTATAGTCCTTCTTCCCTACTTAATACCCGCCTTTAACAACTACGGGACCTTTGCTACGGCACCTGAAACTCCCACAGATAAGAACAAACTGCAGACCTTTCTGAACATGAATTCTTGAGAGAATATCTCTGCTAGATTAATGTTTTCACTATAGTCCTTCTTCCCTACTTAATACCCGCCTTTAACAACTACGGAACCTTTGCTACGGCACCTGAAACTCCCACAGATAAGAACAAACTGTGGACCTTTCTGCACCTGAGTTCTTGAGAGAATATCTCTGCTAGATTAAAGTGTAGGTTTTTTTATACAATTAACTGCAAACAACTTTCTTGCTACTTGTACACAATTCTCCTGTGAACCAGTACTGGCGTGCTGTGCACCGGAATGGCTGTAGTGCTAAAGGGCATACGTTCCTTCCCCCCTTGTTAAATAATCTAAACACATTCAAGCCTCCTAAAGCCCATTTGAGCTAATCCTTTGAACCTGGGCTATCCTTTACCTGGTCTTAAAGAGGTAGCTTTCTGCCATACAACTGATATAAAGTGCAGATCAGGGAAACACTGTATTGGCTCCTGGAAAAAGCCTCTGCCAAAACAAGTGATTGTTTTTGGAAGAACCCTTGGTTGGACGGGGGATCACACATGGTCAGCTGTATACCCCCTCGCCATCTTATCTGATTGATTGACTTTACCTATTACCTACTTCTGGGAAAGCTTATATTAGCTTCTCTGAATTACAGGCGCCATTTTCAAACACTCTCCCCAGCCTAACACTTCACCTCCATTCTCCAGTGTTCACACACCAAGTAAGTCAACTGCTGTTTTTGAATTTTAAATGGTATCTGCTCAAGTTGCCTGGGAAATACCACATATAGATTGCTTTTTAACGGGATAAGACTATATTTAGTAGGTTTTGTGGAACCTGCATTGCTATTTTGAATGGTCGCTAGATATTACCCTGTAATGGAGGTCAGAACTAACAAAATTCTTAAATAAATGGCCCTTTTACTTCCCTAGGGTCACACTATTAACTTGTTCTAGTGCTAGTATGCTGGCTACAGACCTGACTGTGCTTTTTAGTTCTCTAGTGAGGGGCATAGCTGTTGTAACAGTTGTGCTCACTGTTTAAGCGGGAATTCACCCCTTCAAACGACACAGCTCTCTAGCTGCAACTGGACACATACGGCAGTTGTTACTATGTGCTGGTAATTGTAATTGTTGCATGACTATACTGACGGCTATGTAGAATTGTTAGACCTTGTAAAGACAGCCGATGGCTATGTTCACTTGTGTAGAATTTCTGTAAAGGCGGCCTGCTAATTAACAACTGTTAGATTAAATGGTGAACTTTTTTTAAACATAGACCTGGAAATAGCAGAGCTCCGCAATGTAAATTGTATCGATGATTTATTTTAGAGCACCATTACCTGACGAATGAACCTCAGGCCTATTGTTTAAACCAAAGCAAAAAGATAATACCTGTGGCAGAGCTCTGCAACAGCCATTTGATGGTGTATACCCTGAAATTACATTGATAACTACTCTAGTGCGCCATTACCTAGTGAATGAGCCTCAGGACAAGCATTTAAACTAAGACAAAAAGATAATACCTGTGGCCTACCTTGGGGGTATTTTTATTGCTTTTGTGCACACTTGTTGTTTCTTGATGGAGCGGTGTAAGTAATGTTACGTTGTACACACTTGATGCTTATTGATGAATCTGGGGAATGTGTGCTGCCTTTTTCATGCTTATTTGAAGCTTCTTGATGCAATACAATTCTACTTGTACCTGTCCCTCTAACTTCTCTCTTATTTCTGCTTTCCTCCACCAGTTTCACTATAGTCCTTCTTCCCTACTTAATACCCGCCTTTAACAACTACGGGACCTTTGCTATGGCACCTGAAACTCCCACAGATAAGAGCAAACAATTAACTGCAAACTTTCTTGCTACTTGTACATTATTCTCCTGTGAACAAGTACTGGCATGCTGTGCACCAGAACGGCTGTAGTGCTAAAGGGCATAAGTTCCTTCACCCCTTGTTAAATGATTTAAACACATTCAAGCCTCCTAATGCCCATTTGAGCTAATCCTTTGAACCTGGGCTATCCTTTATTGGTCTTAAAGAGGTAACTTTCTGCCATACAAGTGATATAAAGTGCAGATCGGGTAAATACTGTATTGGCCCCTGGAGAAAGCCTCTGCCAAAACAAGTGATTGTTTTTGGAAAAACCCTTGGTTGGAGGGGGGCTTGCCTCGCTCCGTTTGCCCTCACTGTGCTCAGGCTCACTCCGCTCCCCTACCCCCATTCCCACCCACCCCTGACATTATTTCCTTTATTCTAGACCCTGTCTCACCACACCCCCACAAACCCCACCCTACTATCTTACAACCACTCCCATCTCCCTCCACCCCAACCCATCACTTCCTTATCCCAATCTACCTCTTCAACTACTCCTCCCTCCTCATCATCCCTATCCTTACGCTAGTACCCCACACCTTACTTATAATTCCTTTATTCTAGACCCTGTCTCACCACACCCCCACAAACCCCACCCTACTATCTTACAACCACTCCCATCTCCCTCCACCCCAACCCATCACTTCCTTATCCCAATCTACCTCTCTCAGCTACTCCTCCCTCCTCATCATCCCTATCCTTACGCTAGTACCCCACACCTTACTTACAAACCATTATGCTATCCCACTCCCTTCTTGTGACACTACTAACTACCCCCACTCTTACAATTCTATGCATCCTCACCTCTTACACTTTTCCCTTAGAGCCCTTCCCTCACTCCCCCACCTCTAATAACAGACTGACCTTCAATCAACAATCACACTCATTCCTAAACCCAGTGCCCTCCACTGGTTACTCAACTTTAACCCCACACATAAAACACTTTTTAAAAAAATGACACACAATAAAGGGAAACCCAAGTGCCTCATACTCTTGATTATCAAACCTCACACAATTCCTTCTCTCCTCTATCTCTTGCTCTCTGGTGATATACACCCCAACCCTGGCCCTACTCAACCAGCATCCTCAACTCCTACCCTCAAACACAGCACCACCCATAACCACACTATCCCATCTAAACACATTTCCTTTTACTCTATCAACCAGAGACGCATAGTCAATAAAATTACTGAATTTCACTCATGGATCTCTCTCCACTCCCCAGATATAATAACCCTTAATGAGACTTGGTTAAAACCTCACATCCCTGCTAAAGACATACTCCCACCTGGCTATAGCATACTAAGACTAGACAGAACTAAAAGAAAAGGAGGAGGTGTTGCAATCCTGCAGAGAGATGCTCTCACACTAACACCAGTACCCTTCCCCTCCCCCCAAATTCCCCTACTAAACTCCTTCAAGCTAACTATAAAATAAACCCCCAAACTCTCTATACATAGCAGCTCTCTACATCCCACCCAGTGACAACCTCAATGTACTTGAAAGTTTACTTTCCACTCTCACCTCAAACCTCCATAATGAGATTATAATAATGGGGGAAGTTAATATCAACTGGTCCACACTCGCAACCATATCTCCATGTACCTCCATTATCTTTTATGGTTTCTCCCAATTAGTCACAACTCCAACCTACCCCAACAGATACACCATCCACTCCTCCATACTTGACTGGATCCTTGTATCCCATCCACATAAGTACCATTACCCTGAAACCCTGCCTGATACCCTCAGTGACGACTCACCTACCAAAGTCCTCCGCTTTACTCAATACACACTCAAACCCCACATATTTAAAACCTGCCACAAGGTTAATAACCTTGACTCAAATGAACTAAACAATCAGGTCTCCCTTATTGACTGGTCCTTTCTCAGACACTTACATCTCGAGGAAGCAGTCATGGGATTCAACAACACATTCCCAGCATTTTAAACTGCCTGGCCCCCTCACGCAAGATTAGTATTAAATCCACTGTATCTCCCTGGCTTACTCCCTCCACTCTTTCACTAATGGCACAGAGAGACACTCAATGGAAACTCTGGATTAGAACCAAATTACCCATATACTTACAACAATACAGACAACTACGTAACCGGGCAAAAGAATCAAATAAAAATGACAAAAAACACTACTACACTAACCCCCCCTAAAACACACCTATATAATCCCAAAAAATTCTGGCATACTATAAACAGTATCCTACATCCAGGAAAGCCATCCACCCCTCACCCAAACCCGTCACTCTCTCCTCTCAAAACTGCTACTAACTTGAACACATACTTTATCGAGTCCATTAGCAAACTTATGAACCACTCCAAGCCCAGCATCTCCCCACCTGCCTCCCCCCCAAAATCACCCTAACTACACACCCACCTTCAACCAACAAACAGTCTCTACCGCTTACATAAAATAACTGCTCCTTAAGCTCAAACCTTGCTCTGCCTCCATTGATAGTCTCCCTCCACTCTTTTTTCAAATACCTGCTAACTCCATTGCCCTACCCATATCTATCCTCATAAAAAGATCTGTCACTGAAGCAACAGTCCCAGTCATCTGGAAGAAATGTTACGCTATACCCATTCACAAAGGAAGTAACTCTACTGAACTAACTAATTATAGGCCTATTGCAATAATATCTCCCCTATCCAAGATCCTTGAAAAATGTGTTCATAAACAGATTCTCCAGCACCTCACCAAAGCCAACTTACTCACCCCCACACAACATGGTTTCCGACCTGGCCATAGCACCTCCACTGCACTCATCTCATTCATAAATAACATTGCTCAAGCTAGGGAACAAAATAAACTAGCATCTTGTCTCTTTCTTGACCTATCAAAAGCATTTGATACTGTCCACCATCCACTACTCTTAGAGAAACTCTCCCACCTAAACCTTTCCCCTGCCACTATCATCTGGTTTTCTAGCTACCTTTGTAACCGTTCCCAATTTGCCAAATGGGATTCAGCCATCTCCCCAGAACTTCCAGTACTTATGGGAGTTCCCCAAGGCTCAATCTAGGTCCACTGCTTTTCAACATTTTTACCAATCAGCTAGCCAGCTCTACCCCACACTCTTCCCTAATTCAATACGCTGATGACTCCACTGTCATCACCATTGCAGACACACTACCCATTCTCCAGTCTAAGACTCAAGAATCCTTCCTATCTGTCGAGACCTGGCTCAACCAAAATCACCTAATCCTAAACCCAAAAAAGACCAAACTTCTTCTCTTTCTACCAAAGACCATGACACACTTGAAGCAAAATGTCTCAATCTCCTCCCATAACAACACACCTCTCATGGTGGACAATCACACTAAACTACTTGGGGTCACCATTGATGACCAACTAAAATTCGACCTGCATATACTAAACAACATCAAGAAAACCCACCAGAAACTAGGCCTCCTTTACAGAAACAAAACCTTTCTCTCCTCTCATGCAAAAATTACTTTATCACACGCCTACCTTCTTCCAACCCTGCTCTATGGCTCTCAGATTCTCACCAACCTGCAGACCTCTTTTATGACCACCTTTAATAAAGTAGCAAAATTTGCTGCTGAACTTCCATGCTCATCTCACCACTGTCTTGCTTTACAAAACCAACCTAAATCTCTCCCAGCTCCAGATAATCCATTCCATTCTCTACCAGCCCACTTTCTGACCTGCCTTATTGCCCATCCTCTCAGCATACACCCCAACCAGGAGACTCCGAAGCTCTGACCAACACCTACTGACCACAACCAAACCCAGACTCAACATTTCAATAACCTGTATAGCTATTACCCAGCCAAACACTGGAATAAACTCCCACTGGACATACAAAACACTTCTTCCAAACCCATATTCAAAAAGTCCATAAAAAATCACCTTAGCTCAAATAAACTTTGCCTTTGTTACCAGCCCCCCGACTAGCCCACCTCTCTATACCTATCTCCCACTTCTCTCTCTCCGACCCAACTACACCTTCCTTACTCCCCCTCAGTTCTTTCTCTCTGACCCAACTCTACCTTCCTAACTCCCCTCCCTTCTCCCCCTCAAAAAAACCTTTTCCTACTCAGTAGAATATTCAACATACTTATGCAGCACTCTTATCTCTCTTCTCTTTACTCCGACCCTAACACTACCCACTATTTTCCTTCTACTTTCATTTTCAATCTCTCCTAGTCTACCTACCTGAACAAATGTATTTTGCCATCAGTGTAGGTTAACTGTAATCTGTTTTGACATTGTATACTCACTGTACAGTTTTCCAAAGGATGTTAACTGATACAGTATTGTTATTGTGGACTTGCTGTCCATTGTTAAATACTCTTCTTCATATACTAGAAACAATTTTTTTTTGTAAACTGTACATATTTTTGTAATTATGGAGCTTTTCTCTCTGGGTCTCCACTGAAAAGGGCCTTAGCCCAGATGGACTAACCCGGTCAACAAATATCAAATAATAAATAAATAAATAAATAAAGATGGTTTGGTACAATAAGCTAACAATAGGCACTAGGTAAATCTAACAAAAAGCACTAATTAAGCAAAAGACCATATTAACTGTGGAAGTATAACCAGCAATTTGGTACTGTAAAAAGCATTTACAAATATATTTACAAAGTGCACGTCAGAGATAAAAGTTTATGTAAGCTGAAGAAAAGAAGTGTCAAGACCAGTTGAAGTCAGAGAAGGAAGATGATAGGCAGATTTGTGTGAGGAAGTATAAATATATAATGCATATCCACCGTGACTCCAGTTCATGCATACTTTAGCTTGTATTCTCCATTGTGTCCCTGCCTATCCCTGTTGCTGAATTTAAAGCACTACAAAATACCATTTGTACTTTAAATCTTTTTTAACCTGACATTAAGCTGACTATTGCTTATATGTAATCTATTTTGCTAACATGTAATCAATGTGTTTAACACAAATTCATCTTGCTTAATAATAATTTCTATATGTAAATTTCCTATAATTTATACTTTAGCTATTCTTCCACAATATTACTTATATGTAATTTATACATGTAAATATTCTATAATTTATTATTTATCTAACCTTTAGCAATGTTACCTATATGCAATTTTGCATATGGAGGTCAACCTCCTACGGAGCTTTACTCCCTATATGTCAACTGAAAATGGGCTCTGCCAAGCTAGACATTCCCCAGGATTCATGAAGCTAGGCGCAAGGACGGCATTAGCTTTGCGCCGACCATGTTGCGTAGAGATGGTGCAGCAGCACCACATGCATATTAATGAAGGCGCCATGCTGCAACGTCCACGTGCATAGGAAACATGCGCGAGTGCAGGGGTGTGTGTCTAAGCACTGCACGGAGGCGTGAACATGTTGGCTGCAGAAGCGCAACCTAAAATGCTGACTAGTACAGCCTGCCTCTAATAACAATCACTCCTGTCAGTATCCGTGGATACTGAAATGTATGCAAAGCATACAAGACAGTTTTGCGAACACCAAAATAAAAAGTAAACACAAAGGCACGTAGCTGAATATTGAGTCCCCGTCCCTCGAACAAATGACATTTAAAACCCCATCCCCGTATTCCATTGTAGTGTTGATTGTTATACCAAGTGGAAGTGAAAAGTAACGTGTTAGCATGCCACTGCTCTTTGCTAAGCCTAGCCCAATGGTTAGGGTTACTACCTGTCCCACTTTGTGAGGGACAGTCCCTCTCTGCGCTGTAGTGTCCTTACCAAAACTATTACAAATGTTAAATATCCTGCGATTGTAGGACATAATTATGTCCCATATTTTATGTAATAGTTCCATAAAATAGTTAATTCTGTATCTAAACTACCTAAATGTTACTAGAAACAGAATAAGCAACTAAAATGCTAAAAGAATAAGCTGTCACGTAGGCATAAAAGTAAAGTACTCTCCTTTGTACTGACCGTGGGCATGTGTCGGCCTGTAAAATCTGATGTGTGTCCCGAAGATGTCCCACTTTGGCCATCTGAAAAGGTGGCAACTCTACCAATAGTCAGAGCACTCACTCAATATCTGCCCATTCACGGTCCAGGTCATCCCTGTCTGGACGACCCAAAGATGAATGGGTATTACCCGGGTCTACCTAACATGTCATGAAAGATAGGTTTTTGCGTGTACCTATGTCCGTGAAGTACAGCATGTGGAAGATCAAATATGCCAGGGTTGTCCTCACAACCATATTGGTACCACAGATATGTAGAGTCTGTGCCATGGGCCATCAACCAGAGAAGGATGGATGGTGTGTGTGGAATATTGGGGTGGGGGGGTGACAGGTAATGTAATAATTCGCCAAGGGGAGACTGGGTCGGATGCACAATAGGTGAACTGGATGTGTACGAGGGAGCAGTGGGTGAATCAGAAATGAAACCAAAGAAAAAACATTCACATCCACAATACAACCTGACAGGCCATACTGCAGAACACAATCCCACAAACATATGAACATTAAAATGTGCGATAGACATATACAGAAACGTCACTGGCTCACACCCACATAATGGTCTGGCCTGAACCGAGCCATCCATCCCCAACACACCTGGATACATAATTGAATACCCATCATCCCCTCCACAGCAACCCCCTCCCTTGCTGAACATCCACCAAAACAACCCATACACGGGCTGCTAGCTTGGCGCAGCCATATCTGCACATAGTGACCCCTACACACATCTAGTAGACAGTTGCACCCTAGGCAGTCTCAGGCATGCAAACTACCTGGAAACAACTGAAAATGAAGAATGCTGACTCAACGGTCTCCAGAAATGCTCACTGCCCACATTCAGTATCCAAAACACTTGAAAAGGTGCGTATAATGTGCAAAAACACATCAACCACTTGAATAGTTGAAAAAAATCTTTGTTTAATATTCCATATAAGTTAAGTGCTTTCACTCACACAACTGTGAGCTTCATCAGAACAACCATAAAAAGTAAGTGCAGTTTAAATACTCCGTTTGGCGCCAAATCTATATGCATTTAAAGTGACAAAGCGCACAAAAGATTCTATACTTGAAATACCTCGTGGGTTACACATTTCGTATTCTCTTTAAAAAAGAATACAATACATAATTCCCTACAAATATACATATTTAAAGTTAAAGTTAAAATTACTACTTTTTAAAGAGAATAATTAGAACATGGTTGAAAATTATGTATTTGAATATAGTGATGGCTGTCACATCTTTAAAGGGTGGCGCACATCTTATTTCTATTTTTTTATTCATTTTTTATGCTTTGAGATTTTATTATATTAATTATTAACTCAACAACAGGATGTTTGGCAGTGAAAATATGTTTCAGGTGACATTAGGTGTAATGCACGGGGTATTTCAAGTATAGAATCTTTTGTGCGCTTTGTCACTTTAACTGCATATAGATTTGGTGCCAAATGGAGTATTTAAACTGCACTTACTTTTTATGGTCGTTCTGATGAAGCTCACAGTTGTGTGAGTGAAAGCGCTTAACTTATATTGAATATTAAATGAATATTTTTTACAACTATTCAAGTGGTTGATGTGTTTTTGCACATTATATGCACCTTTTCAAGTGTTTTGGATACTGAATGTGGGCAGCGAGCGTTTCTGGAGTCCGTGGAGTCAGCGTTCTTCATTTTAAGTTGTTTCCAGGTATTTTGTTGATGGAACGCTTCACTGGTTCTGAGGCATGCAAACTAGGTATCCCATACATGCATAACCCTACCACATTTTCGAATAGCCAGCTGAATGGGCTCCGTCATTTACAATTTTTGGACATCCCTCATGGGATAAGTGTCTGTTCTCAAGATTAGACATTGTGGCATAACACGATGTCCACCCCCGTTGACATCCGGGCACTAGGGCTACCACCTGTCCCATTTTGGGAGGGACAGTCCCTCCTTGGCCAGTTGTGTCCTGCATAAAAATTAGAAAAATGGCAAATGTCCTGAGATATTAGGACAAACATATTTCCAAACATATTGGAAAATATGGCCCAGACTGCAGAATCCTTTATAAACGCATTCTATGAACACCTTCAGGAATGCATGAATCATGCAATCCCAAATAAAACCAAGACCCAATCCTCCAAATGCAGACGTCCTGTCTGGTGGACCCCAGCCATAAACAAACTATACAATAGATGGAGAAAGCTACTACATGATAGAGCAAAATCCAAAAAAGGGAAGGCATCTCTGATCAGTATTAGCAAAAAACTACTGGCACTCATAAAATCATTTAAGGCCAGCTTTGAGAGAAAAATTGCACAGGACACTAAGGATAATCACAAGGCTTTCTTTAGTTATGTTAGGAACCTGGGTGGGAATTCCCAAATATGCTCAAAATTAGTCCAAAATGACAAAAAATACACCAAACCGACAGACATTGCCAACATCCTAGCTGACAGGTTCAGCGCAAACTTCTCCCCCCCTCCCCACCAAAAGGGCAAATATCTGTCCCAGCAGAGTGCTGCCCCCCCCCCGACATCTCAGATGCTCAGGTAAGAGCCGCCCTCTCCAAAGCAAAAAACACAGCATCAATGGGACCAAACGGTGTCCCGGGCTGCATCCTACATGAACTCCTAGAAGAGCTAAACCCAAACATAAAACTACTGTTCAATCTCAGCCTTACTACAGGATATGTACCCAGAGAGTGGCGTACAGCAACAGTGGTCCCTCTCCACAAAGGTGGTGCCTCAACGGATCCTGGAAACTATTGCCCCATAAGCCTGACTAGCTTGGGCTGCAAAGCTATGGAAAGGATCATCATGGACCTTATAAATAAAGATATTGGGGACCTACAGACACTGGATCCTACCTAGTTCGGCTTTGTTAAGGGCAGATCCTGCCTCTTAAACCTGGTCGATTTCTTTGAAACAGTCACCAAGGCCATTGACGAGGGGAAGGTGGTCCACACAGCCTACCTGGACCTCGCAAAAGCCTTCGATACAATACCTCACTCGGGCATTATAGATAAGCTCACCAGCTTAAATATAAACCCCTATGTCACTAGATGGGTTGCAAACTGGCTCAAGGACAGAACCCACATGGTTAGAATTGCTGGAGCCATGTCAGACTCCAAACCAGTTACAAGTGGCTTCCCACAAGGCTCAGTCCTGGGACCTCTCTTGTTTGGTATATATTTCTCAGAGATACAGGCCAACACGGAAGGACTGTGGCTGACCAAGTTCGCAGATGACTGCAAACTGGGCGCCATAATCGACTCTACAGCCGACACAAGCATCCTCCAAAAGGGCCTCATAGAAACAGACAACTGATGCCAGAGCCATGGCCTCAAGCTAAATCCCAAAAAGTGTATAGTCATCCCCTTTGGCAATAACAGTGCTCACAAATTACCACATAGGTGGTAATCCATTAAGTACAGAAGAAATAATTAGGGACCTGGGGACCCAAGTTGATAGCAATCTCTCATTTGACAACCACGTACAAGTGGTTAGAAAACATTTTATATAGCCAACCTAATCATGAAGGATTCACATCTAGATCAGGGAGGTCATCGTGCCTCTTTACTCATCCCTCATCAGGCCCATAATTGGTACAATGCCCTTTGGGATGTACCTTACCAGACACCTGCAGCAACTGGAAAGACCCCAAAAGTACCTCACCAAGAGGATCAAAGGGCTCAAACAGATGCCATATGCTGCCTGGTTAAAGAAACTCCAGCTCTACTCAGTGGCATACCACCTGCTCAGAGGTGATCTGTGCTTGACGTATAAAGCCATGTCCAACTCGGAATTAATGGACATGCTGCACCTCAGAAAATCAATCCCATCGAGCTACACGCCGAGAGACTTGAACCTCAGCACTGAAATAAATAGGACATGCTGGAGGTACAGATTCATAACCCAGAGGCTCCCTTCACTCTGGAATAAAATCCCAGTCCAGGTTAGCCAGAGTCCCTCATTGACTCTCTTCAAGAGGAATCTTGATGAGTGGATGGGAGATCGTAGGTTTACCTCGGTATCACTTCTGTGTCACTGTTAGACAGAGGCACAGTATACTAACCTCGAAAAAGGGCATAGCAAAATTAATTTAAAATGGGTGGCGAAAGCCAAACACACTCTGAATAGGCTTATAAATGCCCTAGGGCAGATAGCCTAATATGAACCTATGAACCTATGAACCTATATTTAATGTAATAGTTGCATAAAACAGTTATTCTGTTTCTGAAATACCTAAATGTTATAAGAAACAGAATAAGCAATTAAAGTGCATTTATATAAGCAAAACAGTGAAGTTCTGTCCTATGTACGAGCTGTGGGTAGGTTTTGCCTTGCAAACATTGATGTTTGTACAAAACATATCCCACTGTGGGCATTTGAAAAGGTGGCAACACTACTGGGCACAACTCAGATTAGCAGTACCTGACCACAACCCTGCTCAGCCTCCAGCCGGTCCTGCAGAACCTACGACCTGGGATTAAACACCTGACCGTGATGCACATCTCCCACGTGCATTCTCGGGAATAAATACCTTTCACATGTTCCCATGAAGCTTCCCCATCTGGCAGTCAGAAATAGGGTGATTATGGCACCTCAAAGCATACGTGGGTATGCGCGACGGTAACTGACAGTCACTCAACGTAAAAATGCATGTAGGTGTATATGCATGTGAATGTACAGACAGATATATATATATATATATATATATATATATATATATATATATATATATATATTTAAATATATATATATATATAAAACTCCATGAAGAATGACCATGGACACAATAAAGCAGTCCTAACAAATGTGAAGGGAAACAGCAGCGAAACCCCCGTAGTATTCAGTGCTGTCATATCAAGCCACCCAGAGGTGAGCAAACATCCTGCATCCCCAAACACAGGTGTGTGTGCATGTGCTAAGTCTGACTTTCAAACAGGTACAGGGCAGTCCGAGCCACCATTCGGACAAGCCAAACTGGAAGACTTAATGAACACCCTGATCATTATATGAACGTATGTCCCAGGACTATATGCTTGGGACGTCTGAATATACTTGGAGTGAGTCAACATGTAGGACGGGCCCAGAGCAGTAGGGAATGGCGCATGTGTAGTGGTGCGGTTCTCCTAACTGGAGAATGGATGCCTGTTGTGTCATTGACATGTTGAGGCGTGTGTACAGATAACTATGAACTATGGGTACATATATAAATGAAACAGCATATGAATAGTGTAGTGGTTAGAGCATCTGCTTAACGAACAGACATTCAAGGTTCAAGTTCCACTATAGCACATATAATTTTCCATTTGGAATGAATGTCGTCCTGCTGTAAATACGACATAATAACATGTAAAAGTGAACTTGAGTATAAAAAACTTTTAACCTTTAGCAATGTTACCTATATGCAATTTTGCATATAGGAGGTCAACCTCCCTCTGAGCTTTACTCCCTATATGTCAACTGAAAATGGGCTCTGCCAAGCTAGACATTCCCAGGATTCATGAAGCTAGGCGCAAGAATGACGGTATCAGGCTTTGCGCCCGACCATGTTGCGTGAGATGGTGCAGCAGCACCACATGCATATTAATGAAGGCGCCATGCTGCAGCGATCCACGTGCATAGGAAACATCTTGGCGAGGTGCAGGGGGTGTGTCTAAGCACTGCACCGGCATGCGTGAACATGTTGGCTGCAGAAGTGCAACCTAAAATGCTGACTAGTACAGCCTGCACTCTAATAACAATCACTCCTGTCAGTATCCGTTGGATACTGAAATGTATCACAAAAGCATACAAGACAGTTTGCTGAACACCAAAATAAAAAGTAAACACAAAGGCACGTAGCTGAATATTGAGTCCCGTCCCACCGCAGACAAATGACATTTAAAACCCCATCCCGTGATTCCATTGTAGTGTTGATTGTTATACCAAGTGGAAGTGAAAAGTAACGTGTTAGCATGCCACTGCTCTTTGCTAAGCCCTCCAGCCCAATGGTTAGGAGTTACTACCTGTCCCACTTTGTGAGGATGACAGTCCCTCTCGCGCTGTAGTGTCCTTACCAAAACTATTACAAATGTTAAATATCCTGCGATTGTAGGACATAATTATGTCCCATATTTTATGTAATAGTTCCATAAAATAGTTAATTCTGTATCTAAACTACCTAAATGTTACTAGAAACAGAATAAGCAACTAAAATGCTAAAAGAATAAGCTGTCACGTAGGCATAAAAGTAAAGTACTCTCCTTTGTACTGACCGTGGGCATGTGTCGGCCTGTAAAATCTGATGTGTGTCCCGAAGATGTCCCACTTTGGCCATCTGAAAAGGTGGCAACTCTACCAATGGTCAGAGCACTCACTCAATATCTGCCCATTCGCTGTCCAGGTCATCCCTGTCTGGACGACCCAAAGATGAATGGGTATTACCCGGGTCTACCTAACATGTCATGAAAGATAGGTTTTTGCGTGTACCTATGTCCGTGAAGTACAGCATGTAGAAGATCAAATATGCCAGGGTTAGCCTCACAACCATATTGGTACCACAGATATGTAGAGTATGCAATATGTTCTGTTGTCTGTGCCATGGGCCATCAACCAGAGAAGGATGGATGGTGTGTGTGGAATATTGGGGTGGGGGGGTGACAGGTAATATAATAATTCGCCAAGGGGAGACTGGGTCGGATGCACAATAGGTGAACTGGAGGTGTACAAGGGAGCAGTGGGTGAATCAGAAATGAAACCAAAGAAAAAACATTCACATCCGCATTACAACCTGACAGGCCATACTGCAGAACACAATCCCACAAACATATGAACATTAAAATGTGCGATAGACATATACAGAAACGTTACCGGCTCACACCCACATAATGGTCGGGCCTGAACCGAGCCATCCATCCCCAACACACCTGGATACATAATTGAATACCCATCATCCCCTCCACAGCACACGCCCCCCCCCCCCTTGCTGAACATCCACCAAAACAACCCATACACGGGCTGCTAGCTTGGCGCAGCCATATCTGCACATAGTGACCCCTACACACTTCTAGTAGGCAGTTGCACCCTAGGCAGTCTCAGGCATGCAAACTACCTGGAAACAACTAAAAATGAAGAATGCTGACTCAACGGTCTCCAGAAATGCTCGCTGCCCACATTCAGTATCCAAAACACTTGAAAAGGTGCGTATAATGTGCAAAAACACATCAAGCACTTGAATAGTTGAAAAAAATCTTTGTTTAATATTCCATATAAGTTAAGTGCTTTCACTCACACAACTGTGAGCTTCATCAGAACATCCATAAAAAGTAAGTGCAGTTTAAATACTCCGTTTGGCACCAAATCTATATGCATTTAAAGTGACAAAGCGCACAAAAGATTCTATACTTGAAATACCTCGTGGGTTACACATTTCGTATTCTCTTTAAAAAAGAATACAATACATAATTCCCTACAACTATACATATTTAAAGTTAAAGTTAAAATTACTACTTTTTAAAGAGAATAATTAGAACATGGTTGAAAATTATGTATTTGAATATAGTGATGGCTGTCACATCTTTAAAGGGTGGCGCACATCTTATTTCTATTTTTTTATTCATTTTTTATGCTTTGAGATTTTATTATATTAATTATTAACTCAACAACAGGATGTTTGGCAGTGAAAATATGTTTCAGGTGACATTAGGTGTAATGCACGGGGTATTTCAAGTATAGAATCTTTTGTGCGCTTTGTCACTTTAATTGCATATAGATTTGGTGCCAAATGGAGTATTTAAACTGCACTTACTTTTTATGGTCATTCTGATGAAGCTCACAGTTGTGTGAGTGAAAGCGCTTATCTTATATTGAATATTAAATGAATATTTTTCACAACTATTCAAGTGGTTGATGTGTTTTTGCACATTATATGCACCTTTTCAAGTGTCTTGGATACTGAATGTGGGCAGCGAGCGTTTCTGGAGTCCGTGGAGTCAGCATTCTTCATTTTCAGTTGTTTCCAGGTAGTTTGCATGCCTGAGACTGCCTAGGGTGCAACTGCCTACTAGATGTGTGTAGGGGTCACTATGTGCAGATTTGGCTGCGCCAAGCTAGCAGCCCGTGTATGGGTTGTTTTGGTGGATGTTCAGCAAGGGGGGGGGGTGCAGGTACAGGGCAGTCCGAGTCACCATTCGGACAAGCCAAACTGGAAGACTTAATGAACACCCTGACCATTATATGAACGTATGTCCCAGGACTATATGCTTGGGACGTCTGAATATACTTGGAGTGAGTCAACATGTAGGACGGGCCCAGAGCAGTAGGGAATGGCGCATGTGTAGTGGTGCGGTTCTCCTAACTGGAGAATGGATGCCTGTTGTGTCATTGACATGTTGAGGCATGTGTACGGATAACTATGAACTATGGGTACATATATAAATGAA